>NC_056735.1:1812242733-1812387879 GCF_019279795.1 Protopterus annectens
GGTAGGATGAGAAAATGTATGTGTAACCAATGCAGGTATATTTTGGAATGTGATAGAGTGTCTCTAGGAGGGACAGATATTAATATATCTGGTCTTTTTAATTGTAATACCAAGGGAGTTATTTATGCAGCTAAATATTTGGACTGCCCTGCCTATTATATAGGCAAGACAGAACGAAAAATGAAACAGCGCTTATATGAGCATGTTTATGAGATTAACAAAAAGAAAAACACCAATGCATTATTTAAACATCTTGAAGTGTATAATAATCATAAATTTGGGTTTGTTGTATTGGAGCAGGTAAAGGTGGGTCTGGGGGGGGGGGGGTCCATGGAAAGTACATCTTGAGAATAGAGACTGTTGGTGGCAAGTTTTTTTAAATGCTTCAACGAGACAGGTTTAAATGAGACCATTTCTATATCCAGTGTTTTAAAACTCAAACTTTTAAATAGATAAGTGGTAGTGAATTTAAAACCAAACCAAGGAAGGGGTAAGTGGATGGGAAATGGAACGTTTTTTAATTGTGTTTTATACATGATTATTGGTTAATTAATTAGGTTTGTTTAAATGTTGCAATGAGTTTGTGTAATTGTCTGATGAAGGCTGGTGGTACAATCAAAAGCACTTACCTACAATAAACTGTGACTTGTGTTGGAGTTGCTGGCTTTGTTATTTTTATGATATGGGCTGTATCCTGGGAGTGAATTTATGGTTCCCCATCTATTTATTGAAACTGTTTTAGAAGAGAGTGAAAGATGGACTTTATGTGGATGGGAAGTTTATTCCATAAACAAGGTAGCCTTTGGGATAGGAGTCTCTCTCTCTCTCTCTCTCCAGCAAGTTCTGTTAGTCAGAAATAAGATTCAGGTCCAAGGAACACGTAACCGTCATATAACTTTTCTTGCGAATATGTAACATTTTCATCAGGACTGGATCAGAGAATGTCTGTAGGTCAGGCGTAAGTCACCCAACAATAAATGATATGAGATGGAGTAAAGGGATAGGGCCTTTAGTTGATCCGCATTAGTCAGTTGTACACTTTGAGAAACCTCTGGGGCCACTCCATTTGCTGTAAGTGCCTGGTTAGGTAGATGCAGAAAGGAGCATTGCACTTGATTATGGGCCTGATGAGGGCCGAGTACAATGGCACTACGACTTCCTTTGACCTTGATGCCATGCCTTCACTTAAAAGTTGAGCAATACAGAAGGATTTCTTCACTATCATAGCTAGGTCAAATATTAGGTTACTCTCTGTCTGTGTTCCTAGGTCCCTCACCACTAGGTGTACTTTTAAGGGTGTGCTGTCAATATTATAATTTGCAGGGATGTCTGATTTACCAAAAGGTATGATTATGCATTTTTAGCATTTAGTCTAAGACCACGGTTTTGGCACCAGTCTTTCATCATTTTAAGGCCTGTTTTTAGGATGCCAGCATCATTTGTGGATTCAGGGATTGCTCCCAGTTTACAGTTGGCAGCGAACTTCTGGAGGCATAGGTCCCCAACTTTGGCTTTCACTTCAGAGAGGTATGTATCAAACAGGAAGGATTCCAACACTGACCCTGTGGGACACTGCTGGTAACAGATTTCTTAACAAAAGTGTATTTGCCTATCTGGGCAAACAAATGCCAAATAAATAAATAAAAAATGTGTCCTGTTGGTGAGCCAGTTTTCTATCCAGCTTATGATGTAGGGGTTTATGTCTAATGCAGTAAGTTTATTAATGATCCCCAAGTGGAGGATTGTGTCAAAAACTTTGGCCAAGTCTACATAAGTGGTGTGAACCATTTTACCTTCATCCATGGCCTTGGTGACTTTCTTAAAGATGTCCACTAGATTGGGCAGGCAAGGTCTCCCTTTGACAAATTCAAATTGGGTCTAGTCCACTCTTTGGAGATTTTCTGTGTCCGTTATTGGTCAGGTCCATATTAATTCTCTCCATGGCTTTGTTGAAATGACTGGTCAAGTGTATGGGTCTGTTATTCCACAGGTCGGTTGATGGGTCCCCATGTGCAGATGAACAACTGTTAGAGTCCTTCATTCATCTGGGGGACAAAAACAGTTTGGAGGCTGTGATTAAAGAGGGTTCTACTGGCCTTGATAGATTCTATTTAAGAAGCATTCTGGAATGTTGTCAGGACCCATGGAGGCTGTGTTTTTAGCTTTAGTGAGTGCAGTAAGGACCTGTTTCCTCGTAATTACCAGTGGGGGGGGGGGGTTGCGGGTATTTCTTTGGGTGTGGTAGGAGGAGATGGGGGTAGATGTTTGAACTGTTGCCAGTCATGATTAATTTGGCACAATGCCTAGCATTTCCTCTGAGGTTATGAACATAATTTAAAAAAGCCTTATTTTTATCTTTCACCTGGGAGGCTATCTTTGCCTCATAGTTTGCTTTGGCAGATTTGACTATCTTTCTAATTTGTTTGGTGAGTGTCTTTTTGCACTGTTTTGTCTGTTCCTTCTTGGCCTTGGAGAGAATTTTTTCCCTTTTGTTGAGTAAGGTGTCCATCAGAGTGGTTTATTTTGCCAGTAGTCATAGGTTTGACTTAGACAGGTGCTGCCTCCTCTAGCAACTATGAATATGGTTGTAGAGTGCTTTTATGTAAAGCACATAGTAGGCCTCAGTGTCTTCTGGGTTTGGAGGGGCTTGTAAGTCTAATAAGCTGCCACATAGTTTGTGGAAATTGGCCTTAGCAAAGTTCTTAACAGATGTAGAGTTTGATGGGAGTTCTAGGTTAGTTTTATTACTAAAGGAGATCATTTTGTGGTCAGATATTACCAGGGAGGAGTTAGTACATGGGTGACAGCATTATCCCTTCCATGTTCGTGAGTACCAGCTGTAGGATATTTGTACTTTTAGCTGGATATCTTAACTAGTTTCTCCAGGGTGTGGCGTTGACAAAGTCCAAAAATCTCCAAGCAAGTGTACTATGAGTCTTATACGTCTTTTAATTTTGATGTATCTGTATTTGTTTTCATACTTGTTTTTATTTGTATTTTTATACCTAATTTTTGTAATTGTGGAACTTTTCTCCCTGCGCCTCCGCTGAAAAACGGCTTTGGGTCAATCGGACTAACCCAATCAACAAATGTCAAATAAACAAAGAGTCTTCCAGTGTATGGAGGGGTAGTTGAAGTCACTGGTAAGTATGGTGTTAGGATGAATGTTAAGTGATTCCAGTTTAAGTAGGAGGTGTGGTTTTCCAGACTTGTGTTAGGGGATCTGTAGCTAGCAAAGATATGATAGGCAGTCACAGCTATAGTTAGTTTTGGGCATGGTGCGGCTCAAGCGAGTCATGTTGTTGGACCAGTCTAGAAGTAGACTTGTCCTTTATGAACACTGAGACACCTCTTTCCTTTGTTTTATCCTGAGCTGAAGGGATTGCAATGTATGAAAGGCATTGCAGCCTTTGATAGCAGGGGTGTTGTCTGTGGTTCTGCACCATGTTTCCATTACTTTACATTTGTCTGTGTTTTCTAGGGTGAGGTGTGCTTGCAGGGAGTGCAGTTGTTGTTTAAACTTGTATCATTGAGCAGCAGTACCTTTAGGTGGTCATGAGTGATTTTTGTTATGTTGAAGGGTTTAGCAACTTGGCACAGTCTAAAATAGGCACTTTGGAGATAAAGTTCTTGCCAGTATCTGGAAACCAAGTGATGAAAAGTGCAAACGATCTCTGGCATAGCATTGTGGTTTGTTGGTCATGTCTCCCCAGCTGACAGATATTAGATCCCCTTATTTTGACACCAGAAACTAAGCCAGTTGTTGAAGTCAATCATTTTTTGTTAGTAATGTGTCATCATCACTGGTGAAGGTTGGATACTACTCAAGACTGGATTCATACCCACCTGGAACACACATTCAGAGAGCTACATCATGTCTCTCTTCATATAGTCCACTGAGGTACATCTTAAGTTTATACTCACATGGACTATTACCATGTCATACTGGTACTCGTGAGTTAAAGATCTAAGTGCATTTGTGATCTGGTGGATCCTTGCTCCAGACAGACAGCCCACTGTAATCTTCTCCTTGTTTAGCCTGGTAAGGGGGACATCAGTATATTTTACAATGGAGTCCCCAATAAGTCAATTGTTTGGCTGTGTGGTGTGTTGCCTTATGGGCTTGGAAGCGAGGCTACTGTGATTTTCTGAGTTATGTGTTGTGTGAGGCACTCCTTTTTTTTTTTTGTGTGTGTGTGTGCATGGTGCCACTGAGAGATGCTTTTAGGAGGTCTTGGAGGTTTGGGTAGATTTCTTGCGAGTGCCTCCATGTGTATGGATCAATGCAGTTGTTCCGTAGTGAGTGTTTTAGGTGCAATGCTGACAACATGTTATGTATTTTTTGTGTCTGCATGTGAGAGCTTTGCTTCCAGTGACATTCAGTATCTGCATCTCTCACATAAACTGTGTTTTCTTGTTCTCTAATTAAGTGGGTGTCAGTGGACATGAGGCTGTTTCTACATTGCCTGAGAATGCCCATATCCACCTGGCCAGAAACAGAGATGACAGGGACATGCTTGTTCATTATACCAGATACTCAGTAGATGGGAAGGAGTAAGGAAGAGCCACTGAAATTATACTAGAGGGAAAGGAGTAGGGAAAAGTCACTTAAAGGTCTAAGTGAGAGAGTTTAGTAGTGTATTATAGGATGACCTGCAGTGGTGCTGTCCTCTGTACAAACCGGCGGCTCTGCAAGCAGCTATGAGCAGTAGGTGACTATGGAGAGCATTTCCTATTGACATTTTAAACTCGTGTAATATCTTTCTTTTAATTTGTTCTTTTTGTATATAATTATTATTAAAGTTATGTATTTTATTTGTTATTCATAGACCATAATGTAAAATAAAATCTACATGTATTGCTTCCATTTGTGTATTTTTTTTTGTTTTTGTCCTTGTGCCATGTTTTGGATAAAAGGGGTCATACTCAACCTTCCTTTATCAAACTGTAGGCAAGTAAATATGCTAATTAATTTGATTAAGCAGCATCTTCTCTTACCTGTAGACTGGACTGCCATATACAATAGAAAAGATTATGAAATTTAGGGGCTTTCATACTGTCAAGCACCTTGCTTGACCTTTCTGCTTACTAGTAGATGCACACGCACATAAAAAGAGTATTTATGTTCCTGAGGAACTAGTAGATGCACACACACTTAAAAAGAGTCTCCGGTATTTATGTTCCTGAGGAACACAGCCAAAAGGCACACCAGTGTAACAAAACCTTGTGCTACTAAAACAAATTGCTCATTGTGTTCAGCAAACTTGGATATTTTTGAAGGAAAATAACTCACTCACTGATAGAATTTCATGGTAACCAGTTTGAAAAAAAGATCTGTTGTGTATCATTGGTGCCCGTGCTACTCAGGATGATTTCATAGTCTTGCCAATACACTCTATTAGCGCTACACAGCAGCCTCACAGAAAATAGTTTGTCTTTCCCCTCCCACTTACTTTTTAAAATATCTTCCAGACAATGTATTGGTAAACAGACTGATCAGCTGAATGGGCATAATCACCAGCGGCCTTATACTCATTTCCTTTGGTTCATTAAGCAATATGAGGGCCACGTTATACAGTTCCCCTCCACTGTGTTTATAGCCTCTTTGACAGATGGTGTTTTCCAGGCTTCTTGAGCAGTAGCATATTGTAGTGAAGGTGTTTTTGACAGCTGTTAAGGGCCCATTCCTGTCTTTGAAGACTCTTGGTGGCACCTGAGTCAATTAGTTCTTTCTAAAGTAGCATAAACATTATAGAACAATGTTTTCAGTGTTTGAGCACCAAGTGTGTACATACATGTATATTTAAATACATCTGTATTTTTGGACATGAAAAATGCATCAAACTGTGAACATCCATTTATTCCTCCTGGTATCCCAGCCTTCTTGCCTCTGATTGTGCATTTTGAATGTCAGTTCACTTACTGTATTTTGGGTAGGAGCTGGTTAGCTTGCACAACTTCAGCTACATTTATTAATAGCTTAGTGTAACTCATTTGTTTGAAACTTTTTTGCAAAGTTCTTTCACATCCTGATAGACATTGGAGGCAGTAGTCAGTAAGCTTGTGGTGAATAGAATAAAAGTACAATGAAGTACAAGTTTCCTGCCTTTCCTGGAACTAGTGTAGTCGAGATACAGATTTGCTGTATCCAGGACTGTTTGTAAGCTTCTGAGCGGTGATCTTCAATTTTTCCCTTGGATCTGCTAGTTCTCTGCTCTCCTGCACTTTTTCTACCTTATTAGTCTAGCACTTTACCAGACTTCTTGCGGTAATTATTGTAGCACACAAAAGTGTGCTACCAGCACTAAATGTTCTACAAGGAAACAGCTCCAGTACTTATTATTAATACCCACCCCTCCATGCATGTTTAAAGGTCAGTTCCCTGTACTTTCTCCTATTAACCTGGTGAGCTTGGGCATCCTGAGGAAATGTAGCAGCTGCCTCATGTACACTGACAACCCTCTCCTCTTACCTCCCAACACTCAGACTTGCAAGAGATGCACTTGTATATCCAAATTGGAAACCATGCACTCTACAGCCAAGACCAGAATAGCTGGTCAAGAGGAGAAGGTCAACATTTGCACCACACCACATGGAACACATAGCCCTCCAGAACACATACCAGCACTGCCTTCACATAAAAACACAAACCACACACCCACCTTCGCGGAGGCTCTCAATAAAAATCTACCCAAACAGCAGAGACCTCCAGGGCAGAAACGCAGTCAAACACCACACCAGAACACAACACTAATCATGAGACACATAACTCTCCTAAACAGTGTGCCACTCAACCAAAGCCCCAAAGGCAAAACAGCATGCCCAACACACTAGTAGGTGATTTGATAGTGAGGCACACTGATGTCCCACTCACTAGGTTAAATAAGAAGAAAGCAACAGTCAGCTGCCTGTCAGGTGCCAGGATGCACCACATAACGCACGCACTTGAGTCCCTAAACAACAGATACATATAAATACTCTGTCATTGTACATGTGGGTGTGAATGACCTGAGATGTACCTCCCTGGACTACATGACAAGAGACATGGAGGAGCTCTCGGATTATGTAGCCCAGGTGGGTAAGACCCTAGCCCTGAGCAGCCTCCTACCATCACCCAGAATGATACCACAGTACAAGCAGAAAATGATTGATGTTATGTTGTCCCATCTCACCTTCGTTCTTGCTGGTTGGGTTCGGAGCTGATCCTCGGCTCTGATGCGGCCGATTTACTAAAGCTTGAGAGCTTTTACTGGCTTGAGGCTACCCCTTATCCCAACATGCCTAGCGGCAGCTACCTAGATCTCGTTTGCCACTTGCAGCGTCGAGATTGCTCTATACTAGCTCAGGCTAAGTACTTTGTGTTTTTATAGTTAGTTGCTTTTTTTTTGGTAATTGACTGGTTATATTGACTCAATAGAGTGTGTATTTTTCCTTATTAGTCTAACAACCCCTTTCTCTGATCTTTGTGGTGTTTTCTTCTGGCTGTCGTTTTCTCTTTCATGCCTGCTTTCCCTTTAGAGCCAGTTTAAATTAGAGGGTTCTTTCCTTTCTTCACCCTTTGTCTGTGATTGCTGTTTTCGTTAGAGGCTGTCCCATTGGGGGAGTTGCCATTTAAGTTGGAGGCTCTCGCCCTTTTTTCCTTTCCTTCCTTCCTTCTTTCTTTAAAAAAAAAAGAAAGTTTTGAAAGTTTTTTCCTTTGTGGTTATCAGCCTGTTTACTTCTGCTTGTTGTAGGCTGTGAGTGATAGTCTTTTTTCTCTGTGGAAACTTTTTTTCTCTGACTACTGCTAGTTATGTCTAAAGAGCCTAAACCCTCCTGGTTTAAAAGATGTGACTCGTGTTGCCCGAAAATGTCCCTTACGGACGGGTACACGAGTTGCGTTTATTGTTTAGAGGCTGTTCACCTGCAGGACTCCTGCTCCATCTGTCTGTCATGCTTTCATTTCCAGAGTCCTGTAGGAAAGAAAAACTAAGCTTATTTTACGTGGCCTCCTGAGGAACCCTCAAGATACCTCATCTCAGGGTCCTCAGCCAGCCAAAGTGTCCGAGAAGCACTACAAGCCATCGGTGCAGAGCTCGGAACAGACAAAACTTACTGAGAAGCCTTCAGCTCTGTTGGCCCCCAGCATTGGCTCTGACAAAGGTAAGTCTCTGGCGGCTCCATCTGTGCCCTCGGAGCCGATCCGGATCCATAAGCGATCAAGGTCCCTCTTTGGAGCTGGTACGCTCCGCTCCAGAATCTCTGCTGCTGCAACCTGGAGCGGACAGTCACCGGTCCTCTTCACACTCCTCTCGGTCCTCCAGACTCTTCAATTATGACATGGGGAGAGTGATCAACAGGCTCCTCAAGTCACAGGTACTTGCTAAATTACTCTCGAGTCCAGCCCATAAGGATTTGGCTCCTTTGGCCCGACCAGCTTCTCCATCGATTCCTCCTCTGACTCTCTTTAGCTCGGAGCCGGAGTGCATGAAAGTTGTGGTGGTAGAACCGTTGGCTCCGATTTCTTCTCCCTTATCGGTCCTGACTACCTCTCCGATCTCCTCAATGTCTCAGTCCATTGAGGGATCTGGGAGGTGAAGCTCTGAAGTGGCATCAGACCCTTGGCAGACCCCACTCTCCCTCCTGGAGCTTCGGTACAGGTGAGCTTGGCTCCTACATTGGCCTCAGAGCCTTTGCTCCCAGTTCGGAGAAGATCTCCAGGCTCTTTGGAGCCAAGGCTCCTTCGACTTGGGACCGTGGCGCTTTCAAGGTGATGAGCGTGCTGTCTCCTGAGACTGCTCCACTATCAGCTCCATTGTCTCCTTCTCCCTCTGTGCCTGTGCCGGCCTTTGTCCCTCCTCCTGCCAAGCGTAGGGAACCTGTGCCCCAGGATGCCCCACTGGGTAACCCCAATTCTTCCGAAACCTCCCCCGAACATTCAGAGGAGGTCCCTCGGAAGAAGAAATGCAAGAGGAAGCATCTAGACTCTCCTGAGTCTATCACTTCGGATATGGACTTGGATGAGTCAGAAGGGTCCCCACGGTCCCCATCTGAGGATATCTCTTTTTCAGACATCTTGGAAATCCTCAGACAGAGGGGTGGCTGGAAGTCCCTAGACCCTTCTGAGGATGAGTCATTATACCTGGACGCATTTGCTTCCCGACCTTTCACCTCTTGAGTGTCTCCGCCTTTTGACCCACTTTGCCTGTAGTGAGTCGAAAGGTGTGGAGCGCACCAGAGACCATGGAACCTGTTCCGAGGAGACCCAACAAATTTCTCCTGAAGGTAAGTCTTTCCTCTCCAAGGGAGTCCCTGTTGATGCCATGGTGGTGGCAGCAGCCACCAAAAAAGAACTTGCGGAAACGTCATCTGTCCATCTGCCAAACAGAGAGTCTTGTATGATGGACAGGTATGGGAAGTGTTTTTTCTTCAGCGACTTTTACTCTGATTGCTGAATTTACTTGTCACATTTCACACAACTTCAGAGGGATCTCCTGTAGAAGCTAGGAGATGCCCTGCAAGATCCTACAGCTGAGGGAGTTGCAAACAGGGCAGCTTCCCAGCTTGCGACCTTGACCTCCATGGTAAACTCCTCCATGAGGCTCATTTCTTATGCGGCAAATGGAGCGAGTAGGGCAGCAGGTACCGGAGTAGCCTAATGCAGATACTCCAGGATGCGCATTTGTCAATTTGCAGAACCCTTTAAGTCTTCATTTACCAACACCCTCTTTGACGGCTCATCCTTGTTTGGGCCTCAGGCAAGAGAGGCTCTCACCAGGTGTGAACAGGATGGCAAGACTCTGTCTGCCGTAGGGGTCCATTTTTCAACTCCATTTAGACCCTATCCCAAGGGTCAGAAGAGTGGGAAAATGTGGTTCTGAAAATCCCAGGGATCTTCGCCTGACAAATGGTGATTTTTTTTTTTTTCCCCAGGGGCAGAGGGGGAAACAATAATGGAAGATGCCGCCCTCATGGCAGAGGGGGGTCCGCAACAGCAGGGCATCAGAGATGCTTTCTCTGCTAGGCCTTTCCAGCACTCTTGAAGGGAGCCCCAGCTGTCCACCTCTGGAGGCAGTCAGAGGCAGACTATCACTGTACTCAGCAGCCTGGCAGTCTATCATGAGGGAAACATGGGTACTGTCTGTAATATCCAGGGGTTACAAAATTCCTTTTTCTCAGTCCCCTCAAAAGACAAATTCTCTTCCCAGATGTTCCACCCAATCTTTGAGATTGTGCAATCCTAGAGGTTCAAAGATTGCTAGAAAAAGAGCCATCCATGAAGTCCCAACAGACCAAATTGGATCCAGAACTACTCAAGGTTCTTTTTAGTTCTAAAGAAGACAGGGGACTGGAGACCAATCTTGGATCTCAGCAAGCTAAACCAATTGGTAAAAAAGACAAAGTTCCGGATGGTGACACTGCAGTCCATTCTTCCCTTTTTGGGTCAGGACAATTGGATGTGCTCCATAGATCTCCAGAATGCATACTACCATATAAAAATGGACAGGCAATCCAGGAGATTCCTACGCTTCTGTCTGGGAGCCAGTTATTATCAGTTCAGGGCCCTGCCCTTTGGTCTCACCACAGCTCCCAGGGTATTCAAGTGTATGGCAGTGGTTACGGCTCACCTGAGGCATCTAGGATTCCAGGTGTTTCCATATCTAGATGACTGGCTCCTCACTGCAACCACCAATCATCAACTAGTCAAGGCACGGGACTCGCAATCCAAGCTTGTTCCCAGTTAGGCATCACAATAAACTATGAAAAGTCTTCCTTGTCAGTCTATTACCTTTATAGGGGCAGACTTAGATACAAGACGCATGATAGCAAAACTGCCTCTAGACAGGGTGTCAATCATTTGTCAACAAGTTTCCTTTCAAATAAACAAGACAAGTCTTACAAGTACTGGGCTCTCAATGGCTGCAGCTGCTATGCTAGTTCTGTTAGCACGCTTCCACATGCGGATTCTACAGTGGCTTCTCTTTGCTCAGTGGTCTTTCCAGAAATTGCCAATGTCACACATGATCTTGATCATGGAATGTTGCAAAAAGGACCTACTGTGGTGGCTGGTCACCCTCCAGGTGACTCTGGGCAGACCCTTTCTAGACCCACATCCGGTAGCCACAGTGACAATGCACACTTCCCAGATAGGAAGGGGCATTATCTGGGACAGATTGTCCAAGGGACGTGGCAACCTCATGAGTACCATCTGCACATCAGTATTCTAGAGATGAGAGCAGTGCTTCTGGTGTTGCAAGCACTTCAGTACTCTCTACCTACAGGGACTATTGCAATCCAGACAGACAATATGTCAGTGGTATGGTACATCAACAAGCAGGGCGGAACCAGATCTTACCTCTTGTGTCGGGAGGCTGTTCGAGTATGGCAGTGGGCTATGTCTTCCCAACGTTTTCTAATTGCAATGCACATTCTTGGAAAATCCAACTTGATAGCGGACAGGTTCAGCAGGGCTGTCCTCATGCCTCACGAGTGGTCCCTGAAGAAAGAAGTTGCGGACTTGATTTTCCGCAAATGGGGCCAGCCATGCTGTGATCTTTTTGCCACTTCCCTAAACAGCAAATGCAGCAGCTACTTCGCCCTAGTTCCCCCTCTGGGACAGTCACCCAGGGATGCACTTGTTCACGGTTGGCCTCCGGGACTGCTATATGCTTTTCCACCCTTCTCTCTCATTCCAAAGGTACTTCAGAAAGCAAAATCATTGGGTTGCAAACTCATCCTCATTGCTGCTTACTGGCCTCATCAGATATGGTTTCCATTTCTTCACCACCACCTTCAACTGGAGCCCTGGAAGTTGGACCTAGTTCTGGACCTACTGATGCATCAGTCGGGCGGGCTTCACCCATCCCTTCAAACTCTCAAGCTGACTGCTTGGTTACTCCATTTCCAGTCATAGCCAGGCTGCCAAAATTTCTCCTTCTGTACAACACATTCTAGTGTCCTCCCACAAGCCCACTACCAGGAGGATTTACACTAGCAAATGTAAGAGGTTCTCTTACTGAGCCAGAAGAAATAACATTGATCCTTTTACGGCTCCTGTTCACAAGATTCTTGACAGAAACCTTCAAAAAAGGGGCAGCTGCAGCTACTATTAGAGTCCAGCTGGCTGCAGTCTCCAATTTTCATGTAGGAGACTCTGGTTCAAACATTATGTCCTGTAAGTTGCGCAGAGCATTCTTACGAGCTGCAATGCTTTTACGGCCCCGGTAAGAGAACCCCACCCCCGGGACCTAAACTTGGTTTTAGCTTCAATGATTCTGCCCTCTTTGAACCAGCAGCATCTTGTTCCTTAAATTTTATATCTTGGAAAACCCTCTTTTTGGTTGCTATAACCTCAGCTAGACTGGTTTCTAAATTACATGCTTTGTCTGTTCGCCCGCCATGTCTCATTTTTCACAAAGATAGTCTCTCTCTAAGGACCAGTCCTCCTTTCTTGCCTAAGTTTGTTCTGAGTATAACTTAAATCTGTCCATTGAGCTTCCTGTGTTCTTCACCAGTTATGGCAATAAGGCAGAGTATAGATTACACCAATTGGATGTTCATAGACAATTACGTTTTTATTTACGTAGGACCAAAGACCTCAGAAAGTCCCAGTTGTTCATATCCTTTGCTGATAATAAGCAAGGTTATCCAGTTTCCAAAGTGACATTATCAAAATGGCTGTCAGACACAATCACTTATTTGTATGGTTTGCGTAAAAAGATGCTTCCATAAAGACCCAGAGGACATTCAACCAGGGCCTTAGCCACCTCTGTTGCCTTCCAAGCTAAATTACCTTTAGATTCAATCTGTGCATCAACAACATGGGCATATTCTCATACCTTTATCTCTCATTACAAAGTGAATGTGGCCTCCCAAAACAGGGCTTCCTTTGGTTCCACAGTCCTGAAGAGTTTGTTCCAGTGAGCCACCCAAGAACCAGGTGCTGGGGACGCGGTCCCAACCAGCAAAATGAGGGCAAGATGGGACAACATAACATAAAGAAGTTATGTACCTACCATAACATTCCATGTTTGTTGTCCTTCATCTTGCCTTCCTTCTTGCATCCCCCCTCCTTCCTGGAGGTTCGGGAGGAGTTCCTTATTGGTTACACTGGCTGAGTTTCCTGCTGAGTTACCAGGTTAGTTAACCATACATTGTCCTTTCTTCTATCCTTCCTATCTTGATGTATAACAGCTTTGTAAAAAAAAAGTTTTTTTACTGTACATGCCTAGTGTGGGCTATTACAAATGAGATCTGGGTAGCTGCCGCTAGGCATGTTGGGATAAGGGGTAGCCTCGAGCCAGTAAAAGCTCCGAAGTTTTAATAAATCAGCAAAGTCAGAGTCGAGGATCGGCTCCGAACCCAACCAGCAAGAAGGAAGGCGAGATGAAGGACAACAAACATGAAACATTATGGTAGATACATAACTTCTTTATTTCAACAATTGGCTAAGTTTCTGGTGTCATTCTAAGGGAATCCAGTATCTGTCTGCCTGGGATGACATGATTGATACACCTCGATGCTTTGCCAGAGATGGCCTGCATCTGTCACCCATGGGCTTCCGGATACTGGCTAAGGCTCTTGCCACCTCTATAGTGCCTTTTTAGGCAGTGTTCCAAAGACCAAATTACCACCATAACAGTTACAAACAAATGCAATCTGAGGGTCATGCGGCTCAACGCTAGAAGTCTAAATCTCAAAATGCACTCTCTGGAAGCACTTCTTAAAATGGAGAACATCGACATTTGTGCTGTAACAGAGACCTGGTTCAAGGCAGCAGATAGCACCCCTGCACTAGCAGGCTATAACTCATTCCATACCTTTCAGCCCCCGAACTTGGACCAAAGCTCCAAAGGCAGTGGTGTTTCCATAGTCATAAAGGATGTGCACACCTCCAGACTGGTAGCCCAACGTAACGCATCAGAGATCTTCAGGTGCAGCTAACATTGGGTAAGACAACAATTCAGGTCATAGCCTGCTATAGGTCCCCAACCATGACCCAAGACTCTCACTCCATGTTCCTAAGCACCCTGGAGAATATTAGGGTCCAACCTAACACACTCATACTGGGCGACGTCAACTACCCCTCCATTAACTGGGAAAAACTACTACTGTACTAATACACTTGCCCAAAGTTTCCTGGAATTCGTTAATTCTAATGCCCTGGACCAGCTCATTCTTACCCCCAATAGAGGTAGCAGGATCCTTGACTTGGTCATTACTAACATGGGCAACCATTGCTCTGTACCAATAGTCAACTCTTACCTAGTTAGATCTGACCACAAAGTAATCACCTTGGAAATCTACATCCCACCCCCCACCCCCCTCCGCAAAGGTAACCACCATGAAAAACTTCTCCAAAGCTAGCTTTGGGCTCCTAAAAACAGAGGTGGCTAACTTTACATCACCTATGCAATTGGAGAACAGCTGCATGACCGCCGAATCATACACTAATGCCCTGTATGAACACGTACACATATGCATGGATCTCGCCATACCCAGTAGAATCAAGATGCTCTCCTTCAAAAAAAAGGAAGCCAGTGTGGTGGTCCCCTGCCATAAACAAACTCTGCAACAGAAGGAGAAAACTGATGCAAAATAAGGTGAAGTCCCAAGACTGGAAAAACTCCCTTATCAGCCTCAACAAAAAGTTGAGATCCCTCATCAAATCCTCTAAAACTAGCTATGAAAACAGAATTTCAGCAGATAGTAAAGTTAACCACAAGGCCTTCTATAGTTATGTAAAGAATCTCCACGGCAATACCCAGATTTGCTCGGAACTGTTGCACAATGGCACCTCCTACACCAAGCCAACCAATATTGCCAGTATACTGGCCAACAGATTCAGTGCCAACTTTACCCCTCTTTCCCCAACCACAGAACCAATCACAATACCGGTAGATTGCCAGGCACCCAGTATTACTGCTACACAGGTTACAACAGCACTATCCAAGGCCAAGAATACAGCTTCTATGGGACCTGACAATATCCCTGGCTGTGTTCTACATGAGCTACAGAGTGAACTGGTACCCTCACCTGTGTGTCCTGTTCAATCACAGCCTCATCTCAGGCTTTGTCCCTATTGAGTGGTGCACTGCTACAGTCATCCCTCTCGACAAAGGAGGAGCGACTACAGACCCTGGGAACTATCGCCCCATTAGCCTGACAAGTCTGATATGCAAAGCTATGGAACGCATCATCATGGACCTAATAAACAAGGTTATAGGGAATCTACAAACTCTGGATCCCACACAGTTTGGTTTTGTAAAGGATAGATCATACCTGCTCAACCTGGTCGACTTCTTTGAGTCAGTCACCAGAGCTGTGGATGAAGGCAAGATGGTTCATACAGCCTACCTCGATCTGGCCAAGGCCTTTGATACCATTCCCCACTCAGGAATCATAGAAAAACTCACTAAGCTAGGCATCAACCCCTATATCACTAGGTGGGTTGCAAACTGGCACAGATAGAACCCACAGTAGGAAAGTAGCTGACTCAAGTCAGACTGCCGACCAGTCATGAGTGGAGTCCCACAGGGTTCGGTCCTGGGTCCTCTCCTGTTTGGTAGCTACTTCTCTGAAGTCCAGGCCAACATGAAGGGACTCTAGCTGACAAAGATTGCAGACTATTGTAAGTTGGGAGCCATAATTAACTCCCCAAGTGATGTTGACATCCTACAGAGAGGCCTCACTGAGACCAACTGGTGTCAGAACCATGGCCTTATGCTCAGTGCCAAAAAATGTGTCGTCATCCCCTTTGGGAAAACCCGGTTCCCATGAATTACCACATTGATAGTAGTCCACTGAACGCAGAAGGTGTCATAAGAGATCTGGGAACACAGGTTAACAGCAACCTCTCTTTTGTCCACCACATTGTCACTGTGGTCAGAAAGTCCTTCTATGTGGCACAACTCATTACTAATGGTTTTGCATCCAGGAAGAAAGAGGTCATTGTCTCCCTCTACTCTTCCTTCATTAGGCTAATCATTGAGTACAGTGCCCCATTTGGCATGTACCTCACTAGACACCTGCAACAACTGGAGAGGCTGCAGAAGTACCTCACAAAGAGGATCATAGGTCTTACACACTTGTCCTATATGGACAGACTCAAACTCCAACTATTCTCTGTCTCATATCACCTACTTAGAGGCGATGTTTGCTTGACTTACAAAGCCATGTCTGACCCAGCTCTGTTAGAAATGCTACATCTAAAGAAATCCCAATCCCTCCACACTACATGCTCCAGAGACCTCAACCTCATTACCACAATCAACAGAACAAGCTGGAGGGACAGGTTCATAACCCAGAGACTGCCCATGCTATGGAATAGACTTCCCATACCTGTCAAGTGGTGCACCTCACTGGCCGTCTTCAAGAAAAAGCTTAATGAGTGGATGGGAAATGGAAAATACACCCCGGGGATCACTCCAGTGGCTCTACTTGACAGAGGCACTGGGAACTAAGGTCGAGTGGCACGATGCCAGGGTAATCCTATGGGCTAGGCTTGTAAAGGCTTCAGGGCCATCAGCCTAGTAGACACCTATGAACCTATATATTTATTAATTCAAAAAATTCAAGAAGCATATCTTATATTTTATTGAGTTAATTGATGCCTACATTTCTCAGTTTCTCACTGCTTATTCATGTGTTTTTGTTTTTTGTTTAAAGTACTACTTCAGTTAGTAGCATGGCTTTGCCTGCTCCCAAGTGTGCATTTTCAGTTTTAGAAGATTGTGTGAAGATGTTCTTCATGTTTCACTGTTGCAGTCATCACATTTGGGTTATCTGCCTGCAGGTAGCCCTCAGCCGGCCTGAATACCAGAGTCTTCAGATTTCTGCATCGGATGCTGTCTCTTCTTCCATGATGTCAGGGGTATAAAACATGCAGCCGATGCCACTACATTAGTCTTTCTTGCCATGCGGTGCCCAAAGCAGAAGTTCGCAAGTGTCGGTCGGCCGTCTCCTGAAATGTTCATTTTCAAGTTTCAGACCTGAAGTCTTCAAAAAAGATAAGTACCCTGTTGGGGATCCTTTTTCTTGCTCTAACTGATGTCAGTAAAAGTTTAACAATTGTCTTACCTGTGGAAAGCAAATACCTCATAGAGATTTTCATTCGTACTGCATCCCCTGTTTAGGCCCAGACCACGACGTTCCTCGGTTTTGTGCCCTGTTCAATGCCCGAACTATTCGTTGTCAGGCTATTTTTGCAGCCAATTACTTTTGTACTCTATCTGTGTACTCCGAAATGGCTTTGTTAAGCCATCCAACTACCGATCTTGAAAAAACATAAGGATAAAGACAGAGACAGACCGCATAGGTCCAAAACTGCCGACGATACTTCCGTTAAGCTCGTCGCCAGTCCGCCGGTACTCAGGTGCTTTGCAGCCCCTGATACCCACTACTTCAGATTCGCAGACCTCTAATGAGACCCATTCAGAGTCCGGTATGCCGTGAGATGCTTCTTCGACTATGGAACCTGTGGATGTCTCTACCTTTGATGGGTCCGGAGCCGCTGTGCAGGCACCGGCTTCTGAGGGTGTATTCAGGCCTATGGACATTCATATTAAAACAATGCCACCGCTTTCATCTAGGCCAAAAACTCACACTACGCCTAGAAAACCGACGACCAAACCACAGGCTCAGGCCCATATGCCTCAAAAACAAATGCTTAGAATGGCTAAAGACCTTATTACCTTAATTAGGGGAAGCCAGCCTTCCCCCTCTAAGAGACCTAGAACTGATTTTCTTTCTGATTCTTCTGATCAGGAATCTGATATTTCTGCTCCTTCTGATTACCAGGATTTGCCCTTATCTACTTATGAGGATTCTGACGCAGAGGATTCCATTCCCTCTGCTTCCCCTCCAGAAGATCTTTTTTTCAGTGAAACCTTGCATACTCTTCTGGGAAAGCCAGGATTACTCTGAGTCCAAAAAGAGACTTAGCTAATTCTTACTCCTGCCTCAACAGAGGCCTTTAGCTATCCCTCCTGTTCTAGACATTGTAGATGATGCTTTCTTGGAATCTAGCCTTTCCCCAGACACTTTACCTCCAGCTCCCAGAAAACCTGACCGTTACTACAGAGTACCTGACTCTCACAATTTCCTCTTCAAGAATCCTTCTGTGGATCTAGAGACCATTTTCCAAGGACCAAAAGGCATTAAGGCTACTGCTACCAAAAATCCTACCCCTTCTGATAGAGATTCTAGAGCCTTAGACAGATGGGGTAAGAATGTATACACTTCTGCTACTTTGGCCATTAGGGCTTTAAATTGCCAGTTTCATATGTTAAAGTATCAGCAGCATGTTATGGGACTACTTAAACAGAAAATGATGTTGATTCCTGACTGTGCTGAACACAAAGAATTGCAAGATGTAATGCATTATGCAGAACAAGTTGGTAAATATACTTTGCAATGTGGTTTTGATGCTTTAGAAGCATCTTGCAGGGCTGCTGTCACTGGGTCTGTACTTAGAAGGCATGCTTGGCTTAAGGAACAAAACTTGCCAGATTATGTTAAAGCTAAATTACTGGATGCTCCCTTAAACCAAGATCGCCTTTTTGGCAACAAAGCAGAAGTCGTCCTCAAAAGGATGGAGGAAAAAGCTAAATCTATGCAAACTGTTAAAGATTTCCTAAAAGCACAGCCTCCCAGATTCAGTAGGCATTGGCCTTCAAAGAACTGGTCCTTTCTAGTCCCTTCCAGGCCTTCTCAGTCCAAACCCAGGAACAGCAGACCACCCAGACTACAGTCTCAGGCTATGCACAGACTTAAGCAGTGGGGGGGCTTCCACTTCCAAAGCAGGGAGTAGTAAGCCAAGTAAGTAGTAAGTCCCCCCCCACACGGAAAAATTACAATGACCTAACTTTAACCCTTCCAAGCCCCGCTCAACTACCTGCTCCCTTAGGAGGAAAGCTCACCCTGCATGCAAAAAACTGGGAACTCATTACCCAGGACAAATAGATTTTGAACATAGTCTCCCAAGGATACAGATTCCACTTCCACACACTACCAACCCCAAATGGTTGGCCAGACCTACTCCAAATCAATGGGCAGAAGCCCAACAGCAGGTTCTCTCTCTTCTCAGTGTCAGGGCTATTCAACTTGTTCCAGCAGATCAAAGGGGACAAGGTTTTTATTCAAGACTTTTTCTGGTACCCAGAAAAGACAACGCCTGGCATCCTGTCCTGGACCTCTCTATTCTCAACACCTTTCGGGTAGTTCAAAATGCTAACTCTTCAACAGCTTCTTCCTATGTTAGCCAAGGATGCCTGGCTGGCAACCCTAGACTTAAAGGAAGCTTACCTGCACATCCCAATAAGGGAATCTTGCAGGAAATACCTACGCTTCAGGGCAGGCTCCATGCACTATCAGTTCTCTGCACTTCCCTTTGGCTTATCTACTGTGCCCAGGGTATTCACAAAGTGTCTAGCTCCAGCCATTGCATTTTTCAGAAAGAGAAATATACAAATTTACCCATACTTGGACGATTGTCTGATTCATGCAGAAAGCCAGGACTTGCTATTACAACATCTGGCATTCGTAAAGAAACTTCTAACCTCTCTGGGGTACACCATCAAAGAAAAGAAATCTCACCTAGTACCCTGCCAACAGATTGTATTCCTGGGAGCAAGCTAGAACACAGCTTCCCAGATGGCATTCGTCACTCTGGAGAAACAAGTTTATTTGACAACCTACTTCAAACTATTGGCCACAAAACCCCAATTATCTGCAAGGAAAATACTGCAAGCCCTAGGGTTCATGGCCTCTTGCATTCTACTAATTCCATATGCAAGACTGCATATGAGGAAACTCCAGTGGTATTTAAAATGCCTATGGTGTTAACATTCTCAGGACCTGGAAAAAATGATTTCTATCATTCCTTGTATGAAGACAGAGTTCATTTGGTCGGCAGAGACCTGCTACACAACAAGGGACTCCCTTTCACTCTACCCCCTGCCACCCAAACCCTAACAACCGACACATCAGACTATGCATGGGGGGTCACATGGCAGGACAGTGCATTCAGGGCAAATGGAACCCAACACAGATGTACCTGCATATCAGTTAAAAAGAAATGTTAGCTGTACAGAATGCTCTGACATCCTTCAAAGACCGTATTCTTCCAGGACAACTGTTGGTAAAGACAGACAACACCACAGTTATATGGTACATAAACAATCAGGGTGAAACCCACTAGTACCCTCTCTGCAGACTAGCCATGGCTCTGTGGAACACAGCCTTGAGCTACCAAGTACACCTACAAGCTCAATTCCTGCCAGGCAAACTAAATTCACCGGCAGATGACTTAAGCAGAAATCTCATGGACCCACACGAATGGAAACTAGAATCCAAAATATTCAACCTCTTGAGGAACAAATGGGGGACTCCAGAGGTAAACTTGTTTGCTTCCCCTCAGAACTACCAATTGAACAGATTCTGCACAAGAACTCCCCACAGTCAAGCTTGGAAAGTAGATGCCCTGTCCTTCACCTGGGAAAGCCTGTCTGTTTATGCCTTTCCCCCTCTGCTTCTCCTCTCGAAGGTTCTACTAAAGATCCGACAGGACAAGCCAAGAACAATACTGATTGCACCAGACTGGTGCCCCGTCTTGTGCAGTATGACATAGCTGCAACCATGGCACCAGCCTCTGACCCCTTCCCTGCTGTCCTAGCAGGCAGGCCAGATTCTGCACTCTCAGCTTCAAACCCTGAAATTTGCAGCCTGGCTAATTCCTTGAGCTCTCCTCTGGCATCCCTCAGTAAGCAGGTGCTGGATGTCATTCTGGAGGAAAGGAGGCCTAGTACTAGAAAATCCTATGCTGAAAAGTGGAAACGATACTGTTCCTGGAGCCAGGCTCAGGAGATGGGCACAACTGTGCCCAGCTTACCTCATATTCTACAGTACTTAACAGAAATGCTCCACAAGGGCCTATCCTTCTCGTCAATTAAAATTCATGCCTCTGCCATTTCAGCACATTATAATACTGAGCCATCCCTTTTCTCTCACCCCTTGCTAAAACAATTCCTTAGAGGGGCCAAAAATTTAAGACCCACCCCAGGAGAGCCCCCACTCCAGCCTGGGACCTCAACTTTGTATTAGAAAAACTCACTCTTCCCCCCTTTGAGCCAACTGCAACAGCAGAGTTAAAATTCCTTTCTTGGAAAACAGCCTTCCTTCTAGCCATCACTTCAGCAAGAAGAGTGTCTGAATTACAGGCACTCATGGCAGTGGGAACCCTTCATTATCTTCCATGCGGACAGGGTTTCCCTCAGGACTAATCCTTCCTTTATGCCCAAGGTGGTGTCTAGTGTGGACCTAATTCAGTCCATTAATTTGCCTACTTTTTTTCCCTAATCCACAAAACAAAGGTGAACAAATACTGCAGGGACAGAGGGGAAGGCCATTTCAAAGCAAGCCATCTCCAAATGGATAGCCCATTGCATTCATTTCTTCTACAAGCACCATGGAAAACCTACCCCACATGGGATAAGATCACATTCTATCAGGGCTGCATCTACCTCTGCGGCTTTTCTCAGAGGAGTCCCTACCAGGGACGTCCTAGAAGCTGCTACCTGGAGCTCTGTACATACCTTCACCAAGCATTACCACATGCCTATCTTTTCTAAATCCAGAGCTGGATTTGCCACTGCAGTCTTGCAGGGCTTAATAGCTGGCCCTAATGCTCTTTAATTTCTTCCTCCCTTCCTTAGCTTTGGGAATCAACCCAAATGTGATGACTGCAACAGTGAAACATGAAGAACATAGTACAGTTGTGTACACTTACCATAAATGTAGATGTTCTAGTGTATTCACTGTTGCAGTCCTGGTTACCCCCTCCAGCCCCCTGACTTCTCTTAGCTCTACCTTTTCTTCTTGTTTGGTATATTTATTTTTTCTGGTGTATTTGCTTTTTGATGGGGGGGGGGGGGGGTGTACCATACCATATAATTGCTTCCTATTGTGGGGGCACCTGACATCTGGGGCAAGAAAAACTTCGGCTGCATGTTTTATAATCCTGATGTCATGGAAGAAGAGACATCATCCGACGCAGAAATCCAAAGACTCTGTTATTCAGGCTGGCTGAAGGCTACCTGCAGGCAGATAACCCAAATGTGATGACTGCAACAAGTACACTCGAACATCTACATTTATGGTAAGTGTACACAACTGTACTTTCTTTCCCCAAGTAAACTACCTGTCAGCTGTCTCTGATTTTGCAGAATGTGTCTGATTTTCCTTGTATATAGTTGCTGTGTTCCTTATAAAATTTGTGGATGTTCTTCATCTCACATTGCTGCAGTCCTTACTTATGGGTAGTCCGCTGTCCTCGGTCGGCCCGAATACCAAAGTATTAGGCTGACGTTGGTCATGGGCGCACAGCCCTGACATCAGAGCGTCAGGGTATAAAAGCGCATGACCGACGTCATATCCTCAGTCTTTTTTGCCGCATGGTCTGATGCAGAAGCAGCGTTGCAAGTGCCGTTCGGCTTTCTGAAATTTTTCGATTTCGGAGTTTCAGACATACCAAGTTGGGCTAAGTACCCCGTTGGGGAGCATTTTTGTTTTTTCTTGCCTCAGTTGTTTACCGGATGTCAGAAAAAGTGAATAATTGTATTTCTTGTGGGAAGCAGATACCACATAGGGATTACCACTCGCTTTGTATCCCTTGCTTGGGACCGGAGCACGACGTAGTTGGGTGTCGGTTTTGTGCTAGGTTTAATAAGCGCACTATTAAGAGAAGGCTAGATTGCGCTAGGTTAGTCTTTGGCAAAAGGTGTAATTATAATATGCCGTCGGATCCTCCGACGCCCACGAAGAAGCGTAAAGACAAATCTGTAAAGCCTAGACAGGATGATTTGTCCATTTCGGACGCCGGTCCTTTGGAGACTGCAGTGGAACAGGTGGAGCCGGCTGAAGTTTCTGTTGAGTCTCAGGGGGAAACCTTGATTTTACAGGATGTGGCCTCACAGGAGTCAGGTCAGGCTGAAGGGGCCTCTCAGGTTACTATTCTCCCTTCTTTGTCTAAGGGGGTTAGGCCTTCTGCTTCTGTTTCTAGGGCTCCTTCTAAGGGCAGGTCTGTTTTGCCTTCTTCTGGAGTTAGTTCTGGTTCTTCAGGGTCTGTACCTAAGAAGCATATGCTTAAGATGGCAGAAGATTTGATTTCTTTAATTAGAGGTTCCATGCCCCCTCCTGATAAGAGGCCCAGGGTAGAGCCAGAGTTGGAAATTTTGGAGCAGGCCTCAGATGATTCTGAGTCTTCTGCTGAAGATATTCAAGATTTTCCTCCTTATTCGGATTCCGATGCAGAGGATTCTACTCCTTCTGCTTCCCCTCCAGAGGATTTTTCATTTTCAGAAACCTTACACTCTATGAGGGAACATTTTAAGTGGGAAGGACAGGATTACTCAGATTCCAGAAAGAGGCTTAGAGAGTTCTTGTTTTTACCACAGCACAGACCCTTGGCTATTCCTCCTGTTTTGGATGTTGTTCAAGATGTTTTTTCGGAGGCCTCATTCAATCCAGATTCTATGCCTCCTGCACCAGTTAAACCGGATAGGTATTATAGGGTACCTGAGGCTCATAAATACCTATATAAGAGTCCTAGGGCGGACCCGGAAACTATTAGTCAGGGGCCTAAGGGTGTTAGGGCTTCTGTTGTAAAGAATCCGGTTCCTCTAGATAAGGAAGCTAGAGCTTTGGACAGATGGGGTAAGAAGGTGTACACCTCTTCTACTTTAGCAATGAGGGCTTTAAATTGCCAGTTTCATATGTTGAAATATCAGAATTTCCTCCTCTCTCAGCTAAAATCTAAAGTGGATGCTTTGGAAGAGGGCATTGAGTGTAAAGAATTGCAAGATTTGGTGCATGTTTCTGAGCAGGTGCAGGCTTCTTCGAGAGTGGCTGCCACTGGTTCAGTTCTTCGTAGGCATGCCTGGCTTAAGGATCAGAATTTATCTGAGCATGTTAAGTCTAGAATTCTGGATGTCCCTTTACAGTCCGAAGTTTTGTTTGGTCCTCCTGTGGAGTCTGTTTTGAAGAAAATGGAGGACAAGGCTAAGTCTATGCAGACTGTTAAAGATTTTTTGCAGGTTCAACCTCCTAAGTTTAGTAGAAATTGGCCTGCTAAGGGGTGGACGTACCCTTCTTCTGATTCCCAGTCTAGGGGTAGATCTAGGCGGGGTAGGGGCAGGGCTCAGAGTACCTTTAGGCCTAGAACATGGAGTTCGCCTGCTCAATCTGCTGGTGAGGGTAGGGGCCAGTCCTTTCGTAAACAGGCCCAATGACCTGCATTTTCAGCTACCAGATCCTTCTTGCCTGGTAGCTCCTTTGGGAGGAAAACTAGCTCTCTTCAAGCAAAATTGGTTTTTAATCACCCAAGACAAATGGGTGTTGGACATTATAAGCAAAGGTTACAAGTTTTATTTCCATACTTTGCCTCCTTTCAAAGGTATGCCAGACATTCCTCCTCGACAAAGGATGGAGGCTCACAAACAGATTTCTTTACTTCTTCACATGGGAGCCATACAGCCAGTACCTCCTTCAGAAGTGGGTCTAGGGTTTTATTCCCGCCTATTTCTAGTACCAAAGAAAGGGAACACGTGGAGACCGATTTTGGATTTATCTCTCCTCAACACTTATTTGGACATTCCAAAGTTCAAAATGTTGACATTACAACAGCTTTTGCCTCTCCTGGGAAAAGATCACTGGATGGTAACTTTGGATCTAAAAGAGGCTTATCTTCATGTTCCTATCAGGCCCAGTTGCAGGAAGTACCTGCATTTTCGAGCTGGGAATTTACATTATCAGTTCTCTGCATTGCCCTTTGGCTTATCTACTGCCCAGAGTGTTCACAAAGGTTCTGGCTCCAGTGATAGCCTTTTTCAGGATGGAAGGAATACAAATTTATCCTTATTTGGACGATTGCCTGATTATGGCACAAGACAAGGACGAGCTTCTTCAACATCTACAGTATGTGATGGTAGTGTTAAGATGCCTAGGGTATTCTGTGAACGAAACAAAGTCCAGTCTAGTACCCTCTTAGGACATGTGCTTTCTGGGTGTGAGACTGAATACAGCTTCCCAGATGGCCTTTTTGACCCCAGACAAACAGAAAAGTCTTTCACGTTATTTCCAACAAATGTCTCTACAGTCCAGGCTGACTGCAAGGACAGTCCTTCAAGCCTTGGGGTTCATGGCATCTTGTATTCTGGTGCTTCCCAATGCCAAATTGCATATGAGGAAGCTTCAATGGTATCTCAAAATCTATGGACACAACACTGCCAGGATCTAGACACTGTCATTCAGATAATACCTTGCATTCAGAAGGAATTTTTGTGGTGGGCTCAGGAATGTCACCTAAACAAGGGACTCTCTGTGACCCGACCAGAGGCGAGTCAGATTCTACCGACGGATGCCTCGGACAAGGCTTGGGGAGCACACCTCGATGGAAAATGGGTGCAAGACACGTGGCCTGCCAGACTTCAACATTTGCATATCAACCTGAAGGAGATGTTAGCAGTACAATTTGCATTGATGGCTTTCAAGGATTTACTTCACCCAGGGCAGGTGTTGATTCTAACAGACAACACAACTGTCATGTGGTACATCAACAAGCAAGGGGGAACTCATTCTTACCCTCTTTGCAGGCAAGCGATGATTTTGTGGGAGACAGCTCTCAGTTACAACCTCAATCTTCAGGCAAGGTTTCTGCCAGGAGCACAGAACTCCTTAGCAGATGTATTGAGCAGACAAATAGTGGATCCTCACGAGTGGAAATTGGATCCTCAGGTATTTCAAAAGTTGACAGTGGCATGGGGAACTCCAGACATAGATCTGTTCGCTTCTCCACTAAATTACCAGTTGCCAAAGTTTTGCACAAGAAGGTTTCATCCCACAGCTTGGAAGGTGGATGCTCTGTCATTCAGTTGGAACAGTCTTCATGTATATGCCTTTCCACCTCTACCTCTTCTGCCCAAGGTTCTCTTGAAGGCCAGACAAGACAAGCCATCCATGATCCTGATAGCACCGGATTGGCCTCGACAACACTGGTACCCACTACTGAGGAGTTTGGTCCGGAAGCCTCCATGGCCTCTGCCTTTGATTCCACACCTTTTGTCTCAGGAGGGCAATCATTTTCTCAATGTCAGAATTCAGTCTGCATCTAACAGCCTGGCATATTCTGTTTTAAATTCTGGAGGTTCTCAGCTTCCACAACAAGTTTTGAAGGTTATTTTGGAGGCCAGGAGGCCTAGTACAAGGAAAGTTTATGCTGATAAATGGAGGAGATTTTTTATTTGGAGCAAAGGGAAGGACTTTGATGTTTCCAAGCCTAATTTGAGTGCTTCCTTACAATATCTTACTGAGTTATTAGACAAAGGTTTGTCCTTCTCCTCCATAAAGGTTCATGCCGCAGCCATTTCAGCTCACTATGACTGTGACCCTCCTTTATTCTCTCATCCTTTGTTTAAGCAGTTTCTCAGAGGGGCAAAGAACATAAGACCCCCACGTGAGCTCCTACTCCTGCTTGGGATCTCAATTTTGTGTTGGAAAAGCTTACTCTACAACCTTTTGAGCCTGCAGCTACTGCCGAATTAAAGTATTTATCATGGAAAACTGCTTTTTTGTTGGCCATTACTTCTGCAAGAAGGGTTTCTGAATTGCAGGCCCTTATGGCAGTGGAGCCTTTCTTGATTTTTCATAAGGATAGGGTATCTTTGCGTACTAATCCTTCCTTTATGCCTAAAGTGGTTTCTAGTGTGGCCTTAAACCAAACTATTCATTTGCCTACTTTTTATGCAAATTCTCAAAATAAAGGGAGAAGATTTTGCATACTTTGGATATTCACAGGCAGTTGCGTTATTATTTGAGCAGAACCAAGGAGTTCAGACAGTCTCAGCAGTTGTTTGTTTCTTTGCTTTGGGTTCACAGGGTAGACCTGTTTCAAAACAAACTATTTCTAAATGGATTGGGTTTTGTATTTCTTTTGTTATTCCCATCATGGTAAGGAGATTCCGCTGGAATCAGACCTCATTCCACTAGAGCTACTGCAACTTCTACTGCCTTTCTAAGGGGGGTAGCTACAAAAGATATTTTGGAAGCAGCCACTTGGAGTTCAGTACATACTTTTTCTAAACATTACCACCTTCCTCTTTATTCTAAATCTAGGGCTGGATTTGCCACTGCAATATTACAGGGCATTTTAGCTGCCCCTACTGCTTTATGATTTTTCCAACCGCCCTTTCCCGTTGCTTTGGGATTCTACCCATAAGTAAGGACTGCAGCAATGTGAGATGAAGAACATAGTACAGTTTTGTACCTACCATAAATGTAGATGTTCGAAGATCCACATTGCTGCAGTCCAATTTTCCTCCTCCTTCCCCTCTGTAGCTTAGCATGGTTATATGGTTTGGGTGATGGCTGTAGTTGTGCATATCTTTTGGGGGAGGTTCTCTGTTTTTTGGCTGTGGCCTTTCTTTTAGGGCCTTCTGACATCTGGGGCAAGAAAAGACTGAGGATATGACGTCGGTCATGCGCTTTTATACCCTGACGCTCTGATGTCAGGGCTGTGCGCCCATGACCGACGTCAGCCTAATACTTTGGTATTCGGGCCGACCGAGGACAGCGGACTACCCATAAGTAAGGACTGCAGCAATGTGGATCTTCGAACATCTACATTTATGGTAGGTACAAAACTGTACTTTTTCTGTTAGATTGTTGGTGGTTTATCATTAAATAATGACAGACAAGTGTCATGGCATATCTTTTGGAAAATGGATGCTAATACAAAACATGTTATTCTAGCAGCTTTCTAAATATATAAGAAGTTCTTTAAAATCTGTCCCTGAGTTTGGGCTTTTTTTTAGTGGTGGTGGTGGGGGATCTTTGTGTGATTTCTTGAGAGGAGGTTGATCGGAGTTATAATTTTTATCATATCCAGATAAGTTGCATGCAGTAAAGAGACTATGACTGCTGGGTTTGGGCTATTTCTAGATGAAAGTAACTACCTTCTTGTCGGTTAACAGTCTGGTTTTGCAGGATCGGTGTGCATTGCATGAAGTATATTGGAATGCTCTTGGCTAATGTTTGTGTGAAGCAAAGTTAAAATTAGCTCTCAGATGACCCTGATTTTGCCTTAGATTTTTTCCTCCTAAAGTTTGTTGTTTTCTGGCAAAGTGTTGAGGATTACAGTCAGTAAATAATGTCAGATATTTGAGTTCCAGACTTTGTATCCTTTGGGAAATGCATAATGCAAAAATTGATGATCTAGCAACTTCCTAAATATACAAAAGAAATATTTAAAATATTTCCCTGATTTTGGCTTTTGACCTTGATTATTGCATTAAGAGGTTGAGAGGTGTTATTTTTTTCAGTCAGATGAATTACACACAGCCAAGTGACTGTAACTGCTGGGTTTGTGTGTGTGTGTGTGTGTGTGTGTGTATGAAAATAATTTGCCTCTTGTTATGTACCCAGTTCAGACAGCCTGGCTTTCAGGAATGGCATGCATTTTGTGAAATAAGTAGGGATACATGGGCTACTGTGATTTTATGTGAAACTGTTCAAATACATTTTTGTGTTCATAATTATTTTTTGCCACAGTCATCAAACATCTGAGGCTTACACAGTCAGCAAAGAAGTTATAATGACAGGGTTTAGGGGCTGTCTGTGGATAAAATGGCAGATAAACAGCATCTGGCTTTGCAGGATGTGTGCATTTATGTAAAGAATGCTGAAATACTGTATCACAGCCTTTTTCACTGTCTGACATTTGAGGTATATGCAGTCAGGTAGGTGTAACTGGATAAGGACATTGGTGGAGTTTAACGTTAGCTTTTCAAGTGGTCTTTTATGGAAACTGAATTCAACAGAATATGCATTTTTGCATGGTCAAAAAAGTGTGGGGTGATAGAGAGCTCACTATTTGAAAACCACCTAGGGCCCTAGGTACACTTAATCGCCCACTAATGTCAAACATGTCATAGTTAAGCTTTACCTCCCCTCCCCCTTTTAAAATCAACTGTTGACTTCAGGCTATTTTGTAACCTCCAGTGAGAAAAGTATTGGAATAAAAACTGGTTCACATGCAAGTCTCTGATGTATTCAAAAATATGTTTCGATTTCTGCATGGGTTCTGGACAGGATGAAACACTCTACCAGAATTATTGACAGTGATCAGTGACATTCTTTTAAACAGAGGTGAATATCTGTTAACTGTGGCAATTGTAATATATCACAGTAGGATATTTGACATAGTAAACCACAAACTGTTCTAAGCCAGCTTATGTAACTCTAGATTTTGTGATACTGGTTCTCTAGTTACTTCCACATCCATTAATTTTCAATCTAAATTGGCTTCTCACTATCAGATTCAGACCCACACCTCCAAGGCAGTCTGCAAGACTCTCCATCCTAACCCCAATTTTCTCCTCCCTCTTCATCACTTCCTTCCTTCGCCTACATCAAATTGCAAATTGGCATCTCCCTTACACAGACAACATGGTCATTTATAGTTCTTATAGGTTCATAGGCAAGTACTAGGCTAGCTGTCTTTGAGGGCCATTGTAAGCATATCCAGTTTCCCTTTTTTTGCTTGAAATAACCCATCCCATTTGGCCTTACCCATCCCTTGGTTGATAATTATATGTTATCAAATGAGAATAACTGGGCTTCCTATTGAAATGTCAGCACTCAAAATGCTGAACGCCGAAAAGCTGAAAAAAAGACCAAAAACCTGAAGAAGAGTGAATGTTGAAAATTGCTCTTCTCCTTAAACCTTCTTTTTGTAAGTTGGGCACACCCCCCTTGAACTGCCCCATGTGGGCAGCAAGTCCACGCACCCACAAACATATGTATACCAACTTCAAGATCGCCATTCCTGGGAGAAATGGGAATATTTGAGAAATGGCATCTCAGACTTGGTATGTGTAAGTCCAATCTTTATGTCATAGTCTCCATGTTTCAGGACTCACTGTAGTGGATCTGAACATTTCAAATAGTTACAGAATAACTGGGATCATACTGGGTGCAGTCCTGGGGTAATTTTTTTGTTTCCTGTCCATGGATCTAAGTTATACTTGAATATGGGTAGGGACAATTTTTTTTTCTGTGTGAATGGGGAGTCTGTTCCACAGCAGCTGTATCCTCTGTGGGATATAACTGTCCCTCTAAACCCTTTTGTTGATGTCTCAGAAGAGGTTTAGATTTCTGTTGCCATTTGACTTGCTGATGTGCAGTAAATCCAACAGTAATGGGTCAGAGGATGCCTTGAATGCTAGACACAAGTCACCTCTTAGCAGTCTGTAGGGTGCTGAGTATAGTAACAGAGTTTTGAGTCAGTCGATGTAGGACATGTTTAGGTTTTGTATCTTTTTAGTAAGATGTCTCTATGGGCTTCAGTTGTTGCATGTTTCTGGACAGATGCATGCTAAAGGGGAATTATATTGAATGATTTGCCTAATGAGGGCTGAGTGAAGGAGGACAATGACATCCCTAGATCTAGACACAATTCCTTCGTTGTAAGCTGTGCAATGTAGAAGGACTTGCTTTCTCCAGGCTTCTGCTGAAAATGGGTTTTACCCAGTCGGACTTTTCCTGGTCATCAAAGATAAATAAATAAATATATTTCTTATAATAATAGACACATGTTGGTCTAAAGTTAGGTCACTGTCCACATAAATTCCCAAATTCCGAGCACCTGGGTCATCTCTTGGGGGCATGTTGTCAGTGTGGTAGTTCCCTACAATAGATGACTTCCCCAGGGATACAGTAATGCATTTTTTGGCATTTAGTTTGTCCATGATTTTAGCCCGAGATATTTATTTGGGACAAACCTTCCTGCAGGATGGCTAAGTCACTTGAGGATTCAGTGACTGCTTGTAGCTTGCAGTCATAGTCTGACAGAAACCTTTGGTATTCACTTTTACTTCAGAAAAGTAGATGCTAAAAAGGAGGGGTCCCAGCATAGAACTTCCTCAGCATCTAAGCTCACTATTTTAAAAACAGCTGTAGTCCAGCTGGCATAATCTTAACAAAACTTAACCCATTACCTTTGGGTGACATACTTACTGAAAATTGTATCTCCTCACTGGTTTTTCCCACAAGAATCCCTCCCATTTTTGGTATCTCAGATTCTGGCTAGGCGAATGCCTAATTTTCAGTTACTCAATAAAAATAGTAATATCAGAAGTTATTTCACTCCTGTTTATGGGTGTGGAAAATCTCTCACTACATCTGTTAAGGCAGACCATTCATTGGACAAAGGTACGCTCTTCACTAAAATATGGGCTGCATCTAATTGCTTATGTCTCCCCTATAAAAAATGTATCCTCTCTCTACAGGATGACTAACATAGTCTGCACATTTATTAAATTAGCCCCATGCTGTCAATAACCAGTACATTGTCCTGCAGAAAGTAAACTTTCTGTCTGCTAAAGACTGTTCATCTGTAATGCTTTGCCATTGTTCAGCATTAGATCACTATTGCAGTAACCTAAGCAATTAGGGTTGTATCTTGTTGTGGATATGGCATACTGGCCAGCTTTTCAGAGCTTAACAGCATCTTCCATGTGCTAACTGACGGGAGCATGAGCAGTGATCCATATGAAAGGTAGTTAGAATCCCATAAAATACAGAACTTTATAGCTGCTGAGGTGTGCTTCTTCTGATGACTTTATGATGCTGACTATAGTCTAGTGATCTTTCAAGGCTTGGTAGATGAGTTATGTTCTTGGAAAACATTCCACTGCTTTCTTTTTCTGTGAAATATTGTAGTTTTAGCAAGGAAAATTGAATTTCTGGGAGCATCATTACTTGTCAGGGTAGTTTTTACTAGTTAATAGTTGTATGAGAAGCAGTGCAAACATCCTTTTTTTCTTTTAAACTTTGTCTTACTGTGGTGTTAGAGTTTGTGATAGCTGCAGGACTTTTGGGGGCCTCTCAGTATTTCTTTGATGGCATTTCTTCACCTATATCAAATTGCCATCTCCCTCACACTGACAACATGGTCATTTGTAGTGTTATAGGTCCATAGGTAAGTACCCGGCTACTTGTGGTAAGGTTTATTGACTCTCTCTAGCTTTGTTGCCTTTTTTCAAGGCTTCTTTCTCAGCTGAACCCATGGATCAGTTACTAGTCTTCTTGGTTCTTCCTTTCCCTGTCCACAAGAATAACAAGTAATAATAATAAGTAGAGAGTTCGTAAGGAGTCTTCAGGTATCAGGCAAGCTCTTTCTGTGCCTCACTTGTAGATCAGTGACTCTACTGTGGCTGGACTTTGTTCCTTGGAGCACTTGTCATTTTCTCCCAGGCACTGTGGTGTAATACATACAGCCACTAAGGACTAGCAGCTCGATTTATCCTCTGCTTTTGTAGGGATGTCCAGTGCAAGCAAGGGAAAACCACTCTTGCCCATTTCTGAAAGGTGAGGAGGGTTAAGATCTATCACATGGCAGAGATAGGGAGTCTAAGGGGCAGGAAAGCAGACACTGTTTCCAAATATAATTTGTATATTCTTGCATTTGTTTCCCCAGTTTATTGGGGAGCTACTGTTTAGTTAGAACTAAACATTAAGCTTTAGACTTGGCTTAATTTTCTTTGAAAGGAAAAAATAAGATTGAACTTCTTGCCTTACTCATTACTTTTTGGTCAGGCCATGATTAAATCAAGAGGTTGGTAAACAAGCTGCAAGATGCAATTTAGAGCATGTAGAACCTTATGATTTCTGGGGGTCTAGCGGCCTCATGACCCTGGCTTACTTCAGTTACAAACTTCCAGTCTTACAGAAGAGCCTTGTTCAGTTATGGTGTATTAAAAATATTGCTAAAAAGCTAGATAAAGTGTGAAAAAGCAAAGAAAGAGATAATCTATCTGGGTGGTGTGGAGCCAGAATGAGTAGAAAACATGGGAAGGGCACTGGGAAAGTACAGGGTAGACTAGTGTGCAGACATAGGGGACATGGATTCTTTTGACTAGGGCTTCATTTCAACTAAGGCTGGTCTTGCTGACTGCATGTTAGACATCTGAGGTGTTTATAGTCAGTAAAGTGATTGTAATGAGTCACAGCCTTATTGCTGCTGAAGCTGGCTCCTCCTATGGGCTTCATGGAACTGGTGGTTGGCTAGAGATCCTTTAAGGCTAGGCAATAAGTTCCCAACTATGGAAAACCTTCCATTATCTTATTTTTCTGAGGAAAATGTGTATTTTTTCTGTGAAACCTATATGTTTTCTCTGGGAGACTCACTTTTCTGGGCTGTCAGGGGTTTTACCTCAGTGAGTGCTTGAGTAAACTATTTTGTGTTTTAATCCAGTTTTGAACGTTTTCATGCATATTGCACAAGTATTTGTGTGTTATGGGCAGAATGTGGTTTCTTGGACCTCTCACCATTTCCCTCCAGTGCCTTTGGTGTAGCATCCACACTAGGGATAGACAAATCCTGTATAGCTGTAGGGTTGCTCTCTGCGGGCAGTGGAAATCCACTTTTGTCAGTCTTGGGGGAAGGGGTGGATGTAAGTATACAATTTAGCCAGAAAGAGAGCCTGAGCCCTGAGAGTGTGCACCTGCTTTGGGTCAGACTTTTTCCAAGGAATTTCTCAGGATAAGAAAACAAAAATAAAAAATATGATGTTATGTGGTCCTATCTCGCCTACATTCATTACTGACGGGTTCGGAGCCGAGAATTGGCTCCGACTCGGCCGACTGTTTTTCTCTAGCACGAAGTCTCTAATTGGCTGGGCTAACCCGGTATCCCAGGATGCACCTCGCCCCAACCCCCAGATCTCATTTGCCGCTCGTTGAGTTAGGACGTGGTCTCGCGCTTGGCTGTGGCTAAGTACACTTTTACTAAACTTTCTAAAGTTTTTGTACTTCTCCTTTATATAAAAAAGCTATTTTCATAGCTATATTGTGTTTTGTGTGTGTTTGAGCCTGTTTGGTTAGTTTTTGGAGCGTGTGTGTGGTTTCCCTTGTATTTGGCGGGCTAGGCCCGTTTAATTTAGAGGGACCTAGTCCTCTCCATCGTAAATCGTTCTGTAGTTTGTTTTTGTCGGTTTTTCTTCCCTAGGGAACATTTAAGTTAGAGTTCCTGTGTCCAGTAGTGTTTCCTGCCTTCCTACTGTTAGTTGTTGAGTGTTTGGTTTTTTGTCTGACATGTCGAAGGAGCAGAAGGAGCATAAACTCTCTGGGTTTAAAAAATGCTCTAAATGTGCTTACAAAATGTTGATTACAGATGAGCATGCTATCTGTGTTTATTACCTTGGTGCGATTCACCTACAAGACTCATGCAGTGTCTGCCATTCCTTCAGCTGTAGGGTGCTGCAGGAAAGGAAAAATAAACTGATTTTGAAGGGCCTAGTTAAGCCCGCCTTTGAAGAGGATCTAGAGTCTGTTTCTTCTACTGGCAAGTCTAAATCTACCAGAACTAAGAAAAGATCTCCAGCTCCATCTAGTTCTTCGGAGCCCCCAGAGAAGATTTTGAAAGTAGTTACTACCTCCTTGGTTCCTTTGGCTTCGGAGCCGCAGGACAAGCTCTCTGTTTTGGATACTGCCTCCTCGGCTCCATTGTCCTCGGGGCCGCAGGAGGTATCTGTGGTACTGGAGTCGACCTCGGCACTGATCTTTTTGGACCCAATTCGGAGCCGGTAACCCAGTGTTAGGCAGGAGTCCATAGGTAGGAGATCCCCATCTCCTTCAGTTTCCTCCAAATCCTCGAGGTTGCCTGATTTGTATTTGGATAGGGTGGTCCAGAGGCTCCTTCAGTCACTGGTGTTAGCCAAATTGTTTTCGGCTCTGACCCAGTCAGCTCCGGAGCCTGCCCCCTTGTCGGTACCGATGATTCCTCCTCCGAGCACCTCTGTGTCATTGGAGCCGGAGTGCTCGGTGCTGAATGATGTCCTTGTGCCGGCTCCGATACTCCTGGTGGGTTTATCGGAGCCGACGTCGGCTCCAACCATTTCGGTTCCGTCATCTGATTTCGGCACTCGGGTTTCCTCAGTCGAGCCCGAGGGGGATGCATCGGGACTTCTGTCGGCTCCGAGTCTCCCTCTCAGGGCTTTGGCTAGGGGGACCCCAACCCCGGTTGTGGTCTCGGAGATGGGTCATTCCTCGGATTCGGGGGGGCCTGCCTTCGAGGCCATGAGGAGCTCACTGGCCAGGTCGTCAGTGACATCACTTGGATCGGTCACTCCATCCCCATACACCCCGGCTAGAGCCTCTGATGCCCCCCTATCCATGGACAGCAGAACTCAAAGGCCTGAGGACACCCCCATGAGTGGTCCCCAACTTTCTGAGGGCCCTTCAGAGTCTGTGCCTGAGGAGCCTCCCAGGAAGAAGTTGTGCAAGAGGAGGCACATAGACCCCCAATACAAATCCATCACCTCCGATACCGACCTCAAGGATGCAGAAGGGTCCCCTAAGTTGTCCGATGATGTCTCTTTCTCCGACATCCTGGAGATATTGAGGCAGAGAGGCGATTGGCCTTCCAAGTCCCCCTCTGAGGAGAAGTCGGTATTCCTCAAGGCCTTCGGAGCTCAACCTTTCACCTCCTGGGTGTGTCCACCCTTCGATGAACTCTTGGACCTGATTTGTCGAAGGGTGTGGAAGCACCCTGATTCCGTGGAACCGGTGCCCAGTCATCCAAATAAGTTCCTGTCTGCTCCCCCAGGGAAAGAGTTCTTGACAAAAGGGGTCCCCGTAGATGCCATGGTGGTGGCATCAGCCACTCAGCAGGAAGTTGCAGAGGCTTCTTCTTCCATCCATCCTCCTAACAAGGAGTCCAGGAGTATGAATCGGTATGGGAAGCGTACCCTGTCTTCAGCGACCTTTACACTGCGGTCGCTGAATTACCTTTGTCACTTTACTTGGCTCCAGAGAGATCTCCTCAAAGAGTTGGGAGATGCCTTGACGGGTAACATGCCTGAGGCGGTAGCGCAGACTGTTAACACCCAGTTGTCTACCCTTGGTTCCATTGTCAACTTGTCCATGAGGCTCATATCTTATGGAGCCGAGGGGGCGAGTAGGGCAGCTAGTTCAGGTTTGGCTCTTAGGAGGCAAGCCTGGATGCACCTATGTCACTTCGCGGAGGCCTTCAAGTCTTCCTTCACTGATGCCCCCTTCGATGGGTCCTCTCTTTTCGGAACCAAAGTGAAAGACACTCTCACCAGATGTGTGCAGGAGGGTAAGACCTTATTTGCCGTGGGTAAGACCTTATTTGCCGTAGGTAAGACCTTATCTGCCGTAGGGGCCCATTTTTCTCTTCCCTTTAGACCTTATCCCAAGGCTCAGAGAGGAGGGAAGATGTGTTTCAGGAAGTCACAAAAGTCTTTCCCCGCCTCTCATGGTGAGCCCCCCTCCAGAGGCAAAGGAGGGGGGGAATTACTCTGGAAGACACCATCCTAGGGGCAGAGGAGGCCCCTGCAATTTGGGATACCGTGACTCCTTTCGCGGATCTTCCTATCAGTATCCCTGAGGGATTGCCCGACTGTGCTATTCCAGAGCCAGTCGGGGGCCATTTTTCGAGGCATCCTCAAGCCTAGGAGAGCATCACCCAGGATTGATGGATGCTTCGAATAATTACCGGAGGTTACACCATTCCCTTTATTTCACCCCCTCCCCCAATCAGAAAAATCCCAGACATTACACCCAGTCAAAGGGATCAAGCAGCACTAGAGATAGCAAAGCTGCTAGAAAAAGGAGTCATCCAACTGGTCCCTTCAGACCAGATCGGATCAGGAACTTACTCAAGACTCTTTTTGGTGCCGAAAAAAACAGGGGATCTGAGACCCATTCTGGATCTCAGCCGATTGAATCACTATGTCCTGAAGTCCAAATTCCGAATGGTCACTCTTCAGTCCATCTTCCCATTGCTGGGAGAGGGAGTATGGATGTGCTCCATCGACCTCAAGGATGCCTATTAGCACATCAAGATGAACAAGGCATCTAGGAATCATTTACGCCTCCGGCTGGGAGCCAGTCATTTCCAGTTTCGTGCCCTGCCCTTTTGTCTCACCACAGCCCCCAGGGTGTTTACCAAGTGTTTGGCAGTGGTGACAGCTCACCTGAGACGTCTAGGATTCCAGGTGTTTCCTTACCTGGACGATTGGCTCCTTACCGCCCCCACCAGGCATCTCCTCATTCGAGCCAGGGAGGCTACCATAACCCTTTGCCAAAGGCTAGGAATTACATTAAACTGGGAAAAATCTGCCTTGCTGCCCTCACAGCGTGTTGTATTTATAGGCGCAGAGCTAGACTCTGTTCAAATGATGGCCTTTCTACCTCTAGAAAGGATAAGAGTGCTGCAATCTCAAGTTCAAGCTTTGTTGCCCCTCAAGAAGGTCCAAGCCAGGTTAGTTCTTCAGCTATTGGGATCCATGGCGGCTACCATCATGCTAGTGCCCTTAGCCAGGCTACACATGCATATCCTCCAGTGACTCCTTTCAGCCCAGTGGTCCTTTCAAAAATTCCCTCTTTCTCATCCAATTCTCCTCACGGAACAATGCAGACAGGATCTCCATTGGTGGCTATGTTCCTCCAACCTGGACAAGGGGAGGAATCTAGTTCCTTTGTCTCCTGCTGCCACAGTGACCACGGACGCTTCCCAGATAGGGTGGGGGGGCATTATCTGGGCAGAACGGTCCAAGGCACGTGCCAGGATCATGAAGTACACTTACACATCAATGTCCTAGAGAAGAGAGCGGTGCTATTAGCGTTGCAAGCACTCCAGAGCTCTCTTCCCCGGGGAACGATTGCAGTTCACTCGGACAGCATGTCAGTTGTGTGGTACTTGAACAAGCAAGGAGGAACCAAGTCTTACCCCCTTTGCAGAGAAGCCATGAGAGTGTGGCATTGGGCAGTGTCTTCCCAACGGTTTCTAGTGGCAACGCACATTGCGGGAAAGTCCAACATGATAGCAGACAGGCTAAGCAGAGCTGTTGTGATGCCTTACGAGTGGTCTCTGAACAACTGAGTTGCGACTCGGATCTTCAGCAGGTGGGGTCAGCCTTTCTGCGATCTCTTTGCCAGTCCTCTCAATGCAAAATGCAGCAACTACTTCACCCTGATCCCCCCACAGGGGGAGTCACCCAGGGACACATTAGTCCACGGTTGGCCTCCCGGTCTGCTCTATGCCTTTCCTCTGTTTCCTCTGTTATCAAGAGTGATTCAGAAAGCCATATACTTTGGAAGCAAGATGATTCTAATTGCCCCACACTGGCCCCACCAAGTCTGGTTCCCCTTTCTTCAGCAGCACACAGTGGACGGTCCTTGGACTCTGGATCCAGTGCCAGACCTATTAACTCGCATGTCGGGACAGTCCCACCCCTCCCTACAGCCCCTCAGGTTGACAGCCTGGCTGCTCCACTTCCATCATTAGTTAGACTACATTCCCTTTCACCTGAGGTGGTGCATATCCTGTCGTCGTCTCACAAGTCCTCCACCAGAAGAATTTAATCCAGCAAATGGAAGAAATTTTCCATCTGGGCTCAGGCCCAAGGTCTGGACCCTTTCACAGCCCCTATATCGGCGGTCTTAGACTTTTTAGCTATGCTCTTCTGACAGGGCTCCACTCCCTCGACCATTAAGGTGCAGCTGGCGGCCATTTCTAACTTCCATGTATCCTACGAGCCCGCTCTTATGGGCCATAAACTTTGTAAGGCCTTTTTGAAAGGAGCCTGGTTACTTCGCCCTCCTGTGTTAGAACCCGTCATGCCATGGGATTTAAATCTGGTGTTGCAAGCCATCACTTCTCCGCCCTTTGAGCCGGCTGCCACTTGCAAACTAAATTTTTATCCTGGAAGACGGTGTTCTTGGTTGCCATCACTTCGCCTAGAAGAGTATCAGAACTTCAAGCGTTGTCCATTAAACCCCCGTATTTGATCTTCCATAAGGACAAGGGTATCCTTGAGACTTAATCCGTCCTTCCTAAGGTGTCTTCCACGTTTAGCCTCCACCAATCCATTGAGTTACCGGTGTTTTTTCCAAACTTCTCCAACAAAGCAGAGTTCAAATTTCATCAATTGGATGTGCATAGATAACTGAGATTCTATTTACACAGGACAAAACATGTAAGGAAATCGGATCAATTGTTTGTGTCCTTCTCAGAGAATAGAACGGGTGGCCCTGCTTCCAAGTGCACAATTTTTAAGTGGATTAAGGATTGCATTTCCTTTATTTACTCATCAGCAGGCAGAAATTTACCATTCCCAGTTAAAGCTCATTCCACCAGGGCAGTCTCGACTTTGATAGCGTATCATGCCAAGGCTTTCCTTGGACGACATTTGTTCAGAGGCCACCTGGGCTTCTCATCATACCTTTATCTCTCATTACAAGCTGGACGTGGCATCTAGAGGTCAGGCTTCCTTTGGTTCCACGGTTCTCAGGAGTATTTTCCTATGAGCCTCCCGGGTTAGAGGTGCTAAGGACGCTGTCCCGTCAGTAATGAATGTAGGCGAGATAGGACCACATAACATCAGTTAGTTATGTACTCACCATAACGATCGATGTATGTGGTCCATCTCACTTACATTCTTACGTACCCTCCCACCTGCCCCCTTCCTGAAGGATTTGGAGGAAAATTGCTCGGAGACCCTTCAAAATTGGTTATTTGTTCCTTTTTCCTGGTTGGCGATATTCCTCTTAGTGAGGGTTGTGTATGTGGAGTGATTGCGATGTATGCAAACAAGATCTGGGGGTTGGGGCGAGGTGCATCCTGGGATACCGGGTTAGCCCAGCCAATTAGTGACTTCGTGCTAGAGAAAAATAGTCGGCCAAGTCGGAGCTGATTCTCTGCTCCGAACCTGTCAATAATGAATGTAGGTGAGATGGACCACATACATCGATCGTTATGGTGAGTACATAACTAACTGGTTTCTCTTGTTTCTATTTCTGTGAACAGGGAGGACTTGCTGAAATTTGCAAAGGAAGTGATTTCTGCTTTCACTGTGCCTGTTATGTCTTTGGATAAGAAAAAAAAAAGAGAGTACTCTTTCTGACCTTCATTTTCATTCAGAATAGGAAAAACTAGAGGGAGGATCTTATGATTTAGTGCTCTTTTCACAAGCTGAATACTATGATTTTGAGGAAAGTGTGACTTCACAATTTCTTTCATAAGATTTTTCTTTTTCTGAAACCTTATCTATAATGAAGACTTTATTTGGTGGGAACAAAATGATATTCTTTTTACCCAGTAAACTTCTTGTGATTTGTTACAGCTGGATAGTCTTCAGCCTGTTTTGGAAAATGTTCTCCAGCTTATAGTTTATATGGCAGTCAACCTCCTGTCTGTAGGAAGTCTGATAGCTTACATAAGGTACCTCAGACTCCTGAACCTCAAAGCAGACCCTGCAGTGATTTCTTTGTCTAGCAGAAGCAGTTTTGGATAAGTGGCTAATGTTAATCCTATTCCCTCTGACAAGAATGGGAAAGCTTTTGACAGATTTGAAACGAATGCTTATTCTTCTGTCACTTTAACATCTAGAAATTTAAACTGCCATGTTTACGTTAAAGTTTTTAATTCTGTCTTTTGAGAATATTAAAACATTAACTGGTAACCTTCCCTCTTCTGAGGTGAAAAAGTCTTTGAAAGTCTTTTTTGTTTCTGCTTCTCATGTAATTACACATGCCTTAAAGTTCTCTTATGATGCTGCTGATATTGTGCTACTTCTGGGTCCATCATGAGAAGATTTGGATGATTACATTCTCATAATCTCACTGAAGAAGTTAAAGCTGAATTTTTAAATTGCAAATTCTCCTCTGGATAAGTCAGGTCTGTTTGACCCTTCTGTAGCATGAGGTTAGTTGAGAGGGGAAACTTGATTCAAGGGGTGACCAAAATCGTCCAGACAAATAAAATGTTTTCTTCTACCTCTGCTTCCTTTTTCAAAAAACAGTTCAAGCAGGAAGATGCCAGCAAACAAGACTTTTAATAAAAAAAACAATGGCAGGGAAGCTCCAAAAATGAAATGAAGTGCCTTTCAAAATCACGGACAGTCCAAAATGTCAGAATGACTGTTTGTTTCTTCAGACTATCCCCACCCCAACTCCCCTCTGGCAATCTCCATATTCCTGTGTAACAGAGATTTATGTCCTTTTCATATCACTGTTCAGTATTTTGAACTTAAAGGATTCCCTACCAAGGGTAGCCTGATGTCTGGCCAGTATACCAAAGCCTTGGTACACCACATTTATGCTCCTCACATAGCATAGGGCATAAAGGTGATGTCCAGATGTACCATCCTCAAAACTTCTTTGCCGCCAGTCCAAACACCTTCTCTGATTGTCAGGCTGATCGCCCGAGTCATTTACTGGTGTACCTAGCCATTCAGATAAGCGCCCTGTTGGGGTTTTTTGATTTTTACTTTTGTTTTGTTGTGGGATTTCATGTCATCCAGAAAGGGTAAATGCCAGTGTGGGAGACAGATTCCCAATAAAGGCTGTCATAAGCAGTGCTTGTTTTGTTTAGGTGCTTCTCACGATCATACGTCCTGCACTATTTTTTGTTCCAAAGACTTTACATAGTTGTCTTTCATCTCTCTCTATTAATCTTGAAAATCATTGTCTAAAACTTTTAGCAAAAGATGATACGGAGGGTACTTCCCAGCCTGAGGGTCAGCCTTCTTTGAAGAAGAAGGCCAAAGATGTCAGATTGCATTCTTTGGATGTGCCTCCTACATCGGATGTCTCTCTCGAGACTGATGTAAATCTAGAGGTTCGCCCAGTTCTTCGGTCGGATTCCTCTGCAATGATCATTTCATAGGCCGGCATGGATCTGGCTGCTCTCACATCCTCGGAGGCCTTGCAGATGTCCATTTCAGACATTCAGGGGGAACCACAGCTGATAATCACTGAAAGGCCTAGGGGGGGGGATTCCTCAGATTCTGGTGAGGGAGGAAGTCCGAACTATGATTGTTGAGAGTAGGCCAACGTCAGAGCCTTCTACTTGTCATAAGGCAGACATCCCCCTAAAAAGAAGCAAAAGACAAAGCATATTTTTGCTGCTCTTAAGGACCCTCAAAGTGAATGGCAGAATTTTACACAGGGATTATTCAGTGCTCTTATTGTCTTGAAGCATCCTCATGGGGTCTCTGTCCCCAGCTCCTTCTTCATCATCCTCCCCTGTCAAGCGATTTAGGTATTAGGATTCCTCCAAAGAAGATGAGGGATCCTTGGCCTACCTGTTTTACCCAGATTCCTTCCCCTCTTGGAGTGTGGTTCTGAGGAAGAGGAGTCCACCAGTCCTGAAGCTCCTCTTGAGATTTCTTAAGGGGATATCATTGCCAGGATGATGGAGTTTTTTAAGTGGAATTGTTCCCTAGTGTCTGAAGTGCAGAGGAGATATTATGCGCTCCTTCAAATGGAGTCTCCTAGATCCTCTGCTGTCCCTCCTGTTGCTTTTCCTTCTGCTTTTCAGGCCCCAGATTCTCAGCCCCCACTCCTAAGAAACCTGACCAGTTTTGCAAAGTGCATGATGATTGCAAATTCCTTTACAAGTGTCCATTAACTAACCCTTCGGTGGTCTCTCTAACATCTAAAAAGCCTTCTAAATTACTGCCCTCTACTAAGCTTCTTCCTTCTAAGAACAGCAGGACTATGGAAATGCTGGGTAAAAAGATTTATACTTCAGCCACCTTAGCCTTTTGGGTTGTTAATTGTCAGAATCATATGACCAGATATGTTTTGGATGTCCTTTCTCAGGCTTGTCAGGTTCTTTCTGACCTTCCTGATTCTGTGGGTAAGACTTACGCACTTTCCCTGTTAGGGACTTTTTCCCAGGTAGCTCACTATTCCATTAAATGTAGTTATGATGCAGCAGATGCTTCTTCTAGGGTTGCTGCTTCTGGCTTTGTGTTGAGGAGATATTCCTGGCTATGGCTTCAATCTATTCCTGATGATATCAAGGCTAAGTTGATGGATGCTCCTCTGGACAGCAAGTGCCTGATTGTTGCTGCTGCAGCTGATTTATTCAAGTTCCTGTAGGATAAAGGCAAGGAGTTACAGGATCTGAAACATATTTGTGTTTCACTGGTGCCTAAATTCCAGAGAAACTATCCTTCTAAACCAGCTTTTGTTAGAAGGCAGTCTTGACGTCCTTCTATTCTCATGTTGCAGTATTCCAAACTCTTTGGTTATCCTCTGCTTGCTACCCAAATGTCTGGCCAGTGTACAAAATCTTGTAGTGGGACGTCTGGCAGCCTAGGGAGTGTGGGCCATAAAAGTGATATCTGTGTGTACCTTTCCTCATAACTTCTCTGCCGCCAGTCGAATATCAGTGCTCCATGCCATCTTCGCTGTCGGATCTTCAAGTTTCTAAGATAAGTACCCTGTTAGGGCTGTTTCTGATTCCTTTTTGTCACTGCATGTCTGTTTAGGTTACATGTCATCCAGCAAGGGTAAGTCCAGATGCGGTTATCAGATTCTCCATAAGGACACCCCCAAACTATGCCTTTTCTGTCTAGGGCTTACTCTCAACCATCTCACTTGCATGAACTGTCAGGTCTTCATCCCTAAGACACTCCACAGTCATCTGCATGCCTTAAACATTTACTTAGAGAATCAGCATGTTAAAAACTTAGTATTAGGGATGGAAGGGTTGTCCAGTCAGTCCATAGAACCACCCAAAAAGAAGGCCAAAGTTTCCAGGCCTGAACTTGCTGCTGCCCCTCCTCCACCTGACGTCCCTGCTTTGGCTGATGTTCACCTGGAGGAACGTTCGGAGTCTTCCAAAACAAGTATAGCAGGTACCCGTCAGGAGGCCGCAGAACCTAGGACAGAAGGCACGTCCAGGGAGGGCTTGCAGACATCACCTGCCGATGAAGAGGGGGGGAACCTCAGCTTCTTATGGCTATCCAGACAGGCCCATTCACTGCTTCCCAGCCAACAGAATGTAGGTCTTCCTCTGAGACTAGGCCTTCCTTAGGGCCTATGCCTTCTAGACCTTCACTTAAAAAGAAACAGAAAACAAAACATCTCTCCCCTCCTGCTGAAAGACAACCTGATTGGCAGGCTTTTTTTACAGAGCCTATTTAATGCTTTTGTGGCCCTATGGCCTGCCATGCCTGTTTCCCCACAGGCTGGTGGTCCTCCTATCAGTCCCAGGCCTCAGGCTGAGAAAATTATCAAAATTATCCAACCTGAAGCTGAGGACTCCTCAGACACCTCTTCAGAGGATTCTCTCTCCTGTGTCCCTCAGATGCCATCTTCTCCTGAGTATGCTTCCCCAGAAGCTGAATCTGCTGAGGCTGACTCCCCAGGAGAGGACCTCATCTTTGGGGAGACAATTTCTAAAATGGGGGAACATTTTCAGTGGGATTCTTCTGAAATGTCTGTGGTCAAAAAAAGATGCTATGAGCTTCTGCAGATGGAAAGCCCTGCTCCTTTTGCAATTACTCCAGTGTTACCGGCTTTCTTGGATGCTTTTAATGCTACCTCTGTTAATTCTGATTAACTACCACTGTTTTGCACCAGGCTATCCAGTTCTTTAGCAAGGGCAACAGATGTATTTTCAGTCTCATGGAAGGGGATGTTTCTGTATGCATTTCCCTTTCCCCATTACTTCAGAAACGTCTGCTGAAGATCCAGTAGGACAAACCAGAAATCTTGCTGGTCTTCTAAATTGCTGGCCAAGACAGCATTGGTTCCCTCTCCTTCTACATTTAGCCAGAGGCAATCATCACAAGTTACCTCAGAGAGTGGACCTGATCACACAGGACAAGGGATCCCTAATCCATCCCCATCTCTGAATCTAACCCTGTGGGTGATAGAATTTTGATCGCTTCTAGATACCTTTACACTGAGGACGTGCTAACATTCCTACAGGAGTTTAAGAAAGCTAACACTAGGAGATCTTATTTGCCTAGTGGAAGAGATTCTCCATGTGGCGTCTGCAAAGACAGCCCATTTCAAAGGGAGGTCCCCTTAGTGCTGTCCTATCTGTGTGAAGTCTTGCAAGCAGGGTTGGCATATTCCTCTGTTAAAGCACACCTTACTGCTGTTTTGGCCTCTCTGCCTCTTGGTCCCCCTCTAACTTCCCATCTCCCTTCAAAGTTATTCCTTAAGGGAGTACCATACCTTAGGCCCCCCAGGAGGCCAGTTCCACTTAAACGGGATCAGAATTATGTTTTAGAGAAATTCACTGTTGCCCCATTTGAACCAGCATCTAAGGCATCTCTGACACATTGTACCTGGAAAACTGTACTCCTCTTGGCCCTGACATCAGCCAGAAGAGTGTCAGAGCTCCAGGCCCTCATGGCAACTCCTCCCTTTCTTATCTTCGAGGATAGAGTGATGCTGAGGGCCAACACCTTCTTTATGCCCAAAAGATGGTTAATGAACTATCCTTAAATCAGCGTATCCATCTGCCCACCCTTTTCATTCACCCCAAAGTGACAGAGTCTCTTACATTTCCTTGATGTTCACAGACAACTGAGGTTTTACCTTTACAAGACTAAAGCCATTAAAAAATCAGAGCAACTATTTGTCTTCTTTCACCTCAGATCTTTGGGAAAGCCGGTGAGAAAACAGACCATTTCTGCTTGGATTTCCAGGCTATTTCCTTTTGCTATACATTCCATGGGAAACAATTCAATTCAAAAATTAAGGCCCACTCCACTAGAGCCATGGCTTCATTGGGGGCCTTCATCAAAGGACTGGACACTGCTTTCATTCTGGAGGCAGTTATGTGGACATCTGTCCACACCTTCACTAACCACTACAGGTTGGATCACATCTCCAGATCCAGAGCAGTGTTTGCTACGGCAATCCTTTCTGGCTTTGTGGAGAACAGTTCCATGTCACTACCCCCTTCTTCCATGTGAGCTTTGGCAGTCACCCAAGAGTTTGGAATACTCCAACATGAGAATAGAAGGACATAGAATAGTTGTGTAAAATCTTACCATGACCATAGATGTCCTTCTCTTCTGTGTTGCAGTATTCATTTCTTCCCTCCTTACCCACTTCTTTCCATCTAAACTATTCCTTCTTGGATGGCACAGGACTTGTACAGCTATCCTGGGACTGGGTCTGGCTGGGGCATTCAGTTCTGAGGAAAGGTAGGTGCAGATGTCACTTCTATGGCCCAGCTCCCTAGGCCAAATTCAGTTGTCCCACATACCTAGCAGTGACTACAAGCTTATGTATACTGGCTGGACATTCCGGTAGCAAGCAGAGGATAACCCAAGAGTTTGGAATACTGCAGCATGGAAGAGGAGGACAGCTACGGTTATGGTAAGATTTTACACAGCTATTCTTTCCTCCTCAAGGCAAGAAGGATGGTAGGAGGGGGTCCCCCAGCTAAGTCTGCTCAGACTTCTCCTGTTCAGAAGCCTTCCTTTCCTGATGAACCAGGTGCTCTCTGCACACCTGAGTGTTCCCAGCCACATTCCTCTTTCTCTGTCTCTTCCTGTCTTGGTAAGCATAAAGCAAGGTTCTTGGCTTCTCTCTATCATTCACCAAGGGTATTTCATGGTTTGGAAATCTCTTCCCCCCTTCATGAGTATTCCTCAGCCACCTCAAGAACAGTTAAGTTTTTTTGAGAGGTGCTTCAGGATCTTTTGACTCCAAGAACTATTCAAGAGGTTCCAGCTGCACAAAGGAGGAAGGGGTTTTATTCCAGAATGTTTTTGGTCCCAGGAGATAGGGCACTTGGAGACCCATTCTGGACCTTTCTCACCTGAATGCTTTTCTAAAGGTTCCTTCTTTTGAATGTTAGCCCTTCAGACCATGTTCCCTTTGCTGTTTCTTCAGGCTTTTCTGGTCTTCTCTGGATCTCAAGGATGCTTATCTACATATCCCTATTCATCCCCTTTTCAGGAAGTTTTTATGTTTCTGTGTTGCTTTCTGGCATTTTCAGTTCTCTGCTTTGCCCTTTGGCCTTTCTACTGCCCCAAGGGTATTCACCAAATGCCTAGCTCCTGTGATTTTTTTTTTTTTGCAGGATTCAGGGGATCCAAGTATTTCCTTACTTGGATGATTTCCTGTTTCAGGCATCCTCTCCAGAAATCCTATTACAAAACCTTAATTTTGCCATTTCCCTTTTACAAAGCCTGGGGTTTACAATAAACTTCAAAAAACTTTTCTGACTCTTTCTCAAGACCATGTTTGTTCTGGGGTGCAGGATCCAGACAGTGCATATGCTGGCATCTCTGCCTCCTTCCAAGGTCCTGACACTTATTTCCTTTTTTTAGAATTGGCTTCCGCTGGCCTGTATAACAGCCAGGGAGTTTCTGAGAGATCTGGGATTCATGGCATCCACCATCCCTATGATTCCTCTGGCCAAACTCCACAGGAGAAAGTTTCAGTGGTTTCTGAAGTCAGTTTGGCTTCAGATTGCACATCCTTTGGAGTTTATATTTCCTCTTCTTCTTTGTGTCAAGAAGGAACTTCACTGCTGGATTCAGCAGTTAACTCAGAACCTTGGGTTCCCCTTGCATCCCCCACTTCCCTCTCAGGAACTGTTCACAGATGCCTCAGATGTGGGATGGGGAGCACCCTTTGGCTTCCTAAAAATGCAGGAGGTGTGGTGGCCTCCAACAGAAAGAGCACATCAATATCAAAGAAATGAGAGCTCTTCTGCTGGCACTTCAGGCTTTTCATCCTCTTTTCTCACCAGGACCTGTCAAGGTATTTACAGACACCACCACAGTGATGTGGTATGTAAACAAACTGGGGGGGGGGGGGCAAGATCTTATCTTCTTTGCCGTTAAGCACTTCTGGTGTGGGATCTGGCTGTCCAGTATCAAGCAACTCCTCAGTTCAAAATATTGTGGCAGACACTCTGAGCAGGTGACCGCACCAAGGGTATTTATATTGTGTCTGGCTGCAGCAATTCCATATTGCAGACTAAAAGCCATTCACATTTTCCATATTTGGATTATTCTCTGATATTTGCAGACTCTCCTTCCAGTTGTGTAAATGCTGTAACAGGGGTTCAGAATCTCCTTCTTAGTATGGGTTTTCAAGTGAATGTACAGACGACATCTTTCAGCCCTTGTCACAAAATATTTTTTTCTGGAATGTCTGCTAGATCTGCCCTGGGAAGAGATTATCTTCGTCCAAATTAGAGATTTGTCAGAAGATCTTAAGTTTTTCCAGTCAAAATGTGGTACCTGCCAAGGAACTTATCAGAATTCTGGAGTACATGGCTTCAGTGATTTTTGTGATTTCCGTGGCCAGACTTCACATGAGAAAAAATAATACCACAGATCAGTATGAACTCGGTAGCATCAACACCCTCGGATCTTTTCAGATCCCTGCTTTGGTGGGTAGACCAATTCTGGCAGAATCCAGGTGTCTCATTCTTCCTTCTGCTTTCTCTCCTTCTTTAGTCTGTTGCAACAGATGTGTCAGACCTGGGGGGGGGTCCAAATAGGTGAAAGTGCAAGGTCTGTAGAATGAACAGAACAGCCCAAAGTACATAAATATCAATAAGATAATGGTATTAATAAGTACTTTGAAAACCCTAAGTCATCTGTGGTCTCCAGGACTTCTGCAATTTTTCACAGACAACATCACAGTGACGTGGTACATAAACAAATTAGGAGTACTAGACCTTACCCAATTTGCAAACTTGCCGTGATAGCCTAGGCGGTATCAACTCATCTCAGTTTGACTCTTCAGACTTTGTACATTTTGTTAGAGTTAAACATTGTAGCAGACAATCTAAGCAGAATTAGGACAGACCCTCACAAATGAAAACTTAAACCTGGGGTCTTCCAAGAATTGATCCAACTGTGGAGAACTCCTCAAGTATTTAAATTTGCCCCATCTTTGAACAGGCAACTAAAGAAATTCTGCCCCAGGATTCCTTGCAAACAGGCCTGGAAGACAGATGCCTTCTCATTCCCTTGGACAGAAATGATCTATGCTTTTCCACCATTTACACTGATATCTCAGGTTCCCGTAAAGACTCAGAAGGACTGTCAATAGATATTGGTGGTGACTGTCTTTTGGCCCAGGGAACAATAATTCTCCCTTCTTTTGAAATTGGGCAAGGGCTGTTACCACTGGCTTCCACACAGTCTGGATTTACGCAAACAAGACAGTGGTTGTTGCACCCCACATTGGAAATTCTTTTGTTGACTGCCTGGATGATAGAAAGTTGATACCTTTTAGGTACCTTTCTTTTCTGTGGATGTACAGCAGCTATTGAACGAGTCGAAAAAACACGACTAGGGAATCAAGTATGTGTAAGTGGAAACAATTTTCTAGTTTGTACTATTCCAAGAACTAGGATTGTGTAAAAACCTGGCTGTCTGTGGTTCTTGATTGTATTTGTGCGTTACTATGCCTCTGGCCTTTCTTACTCCTTCATCAAGGTTTGTTTGTCAGCTATTTTGGCTTGACTGCTCTTGGATCCTCCCTTTCTACCTGTTCTCAAGTCAAGTGTTTACCAAAAAAAAAAAAAAAAAAAACGGGTTTTTACATATCCGTCCACTTAGAACATTTGTGAGTTTTTTTTGGGATTGTAACTTTGTGCTTAAAAGCTTACTTATTTTCCATTTGAACCAGCTTATCAGGCTGATTTGGGGTTCTTAACATGGAAGACTGGTTTACCTATTGCTCTGACTTCTGCTTGAAGATTATTTGAATAGAAGTTCTTATGGTTAGTCAACCTACCTCATTTTTCACAAGAACAGGGTTTCCTTGGAACTAATCATTCTTTTATGTCTAAGGTTGTCACATAATTTAACTTGAGCCACTCTACTAATGTCCCTCTTTTTTTTTTTCCTGGAGTCCAAAAACAAGGGAGAAAAAAAATCTTAATCTGGATGTCCACAGGCAGCTCATATATTACCTAGACAAAGCCCAATCCTTCCGGAAAGCTGAACAGCTGTTTGTCTTGAAAGTAAGAGGAAAGGACAACCAGTGTCAAAACAGTCAATTTCTACATGGTTATGTTATGCTATTTATTTTTTGGCTGTTTTCACCATAACAAGCCACTTCCACGCAGGATTAGGGCCATTTCCACTAGGACTTGGCTTTTTTTGTGGCTTTCTGGAAAATGGAGGACTCTAGAAGTGTTATAGAGGCAGAAGTTTGGTCCTGTATTCATAATTTTAGAAAGTGGATACCTTTTCCTGTTCCAGAACAGGCTTTGCTCGGACCATTCTGCAGATGCTCTAAAATTCTTAATTTCTTCCTCCTCCTGTCCTTGTTTCTAAGCTATGATAATCTACCCAGACAACTTAGGCTACTGCAACAGTGATCTAATTTTGAACATAGTACCATTGTGTAAATAAACTTACCATAACAGTAGATGTTCTAATAAATCAATGTTGCAGTAGCCCCCCCCCCCCCTTTCTGTAGTTGTTTCATATTACCAGGCTATGGTTGTATACCTTCTGTGTATATATACTTGTTTTATGTTCTACTCCCACAACTATTATGGGGACTCTCTCTATTCCAATAAAATTGCCAAATTCTGGAACACACTCCCTGAAACCATCACCAAAAATACACACCCTCTTGAGTTTGAACATCTACTTCATAACAATCTTACTAATCACTGGCTCTCCTCCCTCTAGCTAACTCCACTTAGCCTGCTCCACCATTGAAACTGATTAGTGCTCTACCCTGGCGAACAGATTTTATGTAAAATTATAAAACTACCACATGGGCATCCATCTAGATACCTGTTGTAGAATGGGCAAGCTTTTGTGTGATATTTATACTTGGAATAATTTTTCAGGTGTTCACTAATCGAGATATGTCTTATAATACTGCATAGGAGTCTTCCATTCATGACACTGCTGCTTGAGTCATTTTTCAAGTCAGGTAGTACAGTGGATTGGGCCATAGGTTCTTACTAAGCCTTCAGCCAAGGAGAGACCATTGAGAAGCTCAGCCACATCACTCAATACTGGTGAGAGACTAACAATGTCCCCCACTGAATAGATTTTCTCCACAAATCCCCAGTGAAAATGTGTGATCGTTCATTTAGTTATCCAATGTGCGTGATATTCACTATTGCATTAGATCCTCCTAGGAGAGGCTTTTGCAGAAGTGCAACTCTCCTCCTCCTTTCACCCATTTGAACTTGTATTTTAATTTATAAGTGGGTAAGTCACCTGCATAAAGAAAACTAGTGGTAGAATGCAGAAGCCCAGGAAGTTATCAAAAGAAAGGAGTGCAGGAAAAAGTGGGAGGTATAAAAGAGACTAGATAAAGGAGGAATACTGGTTGGCTAGCAAAGAGGCTAAGTGAGCAGTCACTGTAGAAAAGAACAAGATATCAGATGAACTGACCAACCTCTGAAAATTGACATTGCGGGTTGCATGGCGAAGACAGAAAAAATAAAGAAGATTGTCATCAGACACCATTTGTAAGAGATGACTTCAACAACCTGCTCACCAGCTCACAGGACATGAAAGGTAGATGGCAGGAGTACTTCCAGCAGCTTGTGAATGAAGAAGACCCTCTAGAAGCTGTACTGCTCCATGTACAGTGTACAGTGAAAGAGAAAGAAGTGCCCATCCTAGAAAAAATGTGCAAACCACTAAGGAAAATGAAGTCAAGGAAAGCAGCAGGCTCAGATGAAGATAAGGCAAGTATAATTAAAATCTTGGGTGAGGTAGGGTAGAAAATGCTCCTGTGGGTACTCGTACAGTTTGGAGAGAAAGGCATATCCCAGATGACTGACGAGTAAGTGTTCTAGTGCCAGTGGGCAAGGAAAAAAAGGGAGACATTCACAAATGTGGGCAGTCTGAAGGTATTAGACTCCTGTCTCAGTGCATGAAAGTATTTGATAGGGTGATTGATAAATGTGCAAAGCAGTAAAAAATAAGATGGGGAGATGAGCAGTGTGGATTCATATCAGGATGCAGCATAGCTGACCCATTGTTTGCAGTGAGAGAGAGAGTGGAGAATAGACTAATGATGAGGAAACACTTTAACTGTGCATTCTTAGACTTGGAGAAAGTATATGACAAGATCCCAAGAAAGCTGATTTGGGAAGTGCTGCAATGCTTTAAAACCCCAGAAACATTGGTAGAATTAGTTCATGGTATGTTCATGGTATATACCAAGAGCCTAAGATGCAAGTGAGAACAGTGTTCCTACTCATAAAGAGGTTCCCAGTGGGAGATGGTGTGCATCAGGCTTTAGCTTTGAGCCAACTGCTGTTCACATTGGTGAGGGATTACATCAGCAAACACGCTGGAGGGTATAGATCAACAAAGCTGCAATATGCAAATGATTTGGAATTATAAGCAGACTCTGAAAAGCAACTTCAATCAATGATAGGGAAATGGAATGTAAAACTGACAGCACATAGGTTGAAACAAGAGTACAAAATTACAGTTGCCATAGCAGCAATTAGGGGAAATTCAAAGAAGCTGAAACTTGAGATAAAAGGGAAAATAGTGGAATAGGTTAACAGCATCAAATCTGGAAGGGGTGACCAGGGAGAAGGGAAGTCTGAGTGAGGAGGTCAAAGTTAGACTTAGAGGAGCTGCACCCAACTGGCACAAATTGCTGTGGTAGTGTGGGACAGAAGAATGCCAAAGAAGCTGAAAAGTAAGGTGTACATAACAATGCTGCAACCAGAAACCTGGACAGTGAAGGCAGAACAGTTGAGGAAGCTAGAGGTGAATGGGGATGAAGTGCCTGAGATTGTTGGTAGGATGCAGATTGTGGGACAGATGAAGAAATGGTAATGGCAGAGCAGAAGCCAAAGTAGCTCCAATTGCAGAGAAGGTCAAGGAGAACAGATTATGGTAGTTTGGGCACGTGCCGGAAAGGTGATGATTTGGGAAAGATTGGAAGAATGCAATAGGAAATGACATCCGGGAGAAGACAAGACCTGCAACAGTATGGCTGTTGAGGAAGATAGGAGAGTGGCAATAAATCAGGACTGGTGGTGTCATTTGATGCGACACCCCAACGTCATGAAGAAATAAATGAATAAAGGGGGTTGATCTTGATGATGATGATGAAGGCCAGTAGCACAGAGTCTCTTTAGGAGCAGCTCAGACTTGTGTAGTTTGCAAGGCAAGACTGAGGAAATCAATCCTAGGACTGTTTGATGAAGCTTATTGGACGCTCCTAGCTATAGTTTTCTATGTTAAAGTGCCAGACTAGATTTGGACTTGGGTTATACGGTTACTGTTCTTCTTTGTAACTTACTTTCTATAAGATATATATGCAGTTGTATCATCTGTGTTGCAGTTGCTTATTATTGCACTGAAATTGAATTCTTGATCTTCATGAATTGTCACTGCAGCAGTATGTATGTATCTTTTATTTATTAATTAACCAGGGCTGGAACTCCGTTACCAACCTTATGCACTTTTTCTTCACATTCAAGAGTTTTCATTTGTTGTGCCTGTATCCCTTTGTAGGACTAGTTTGGTCTTATGCAAACATTCCATGTAATCTTTGTTGGTTTGCAAGGCTCTCCTATGTAACCACCATTTTCAAATGCTGTCAACACTCAGTCATGTGTGGTCTCCAAGACTAATAAAAGTGTTTACAGACAACGCTGCAATGATGTGGTACATAAATGTGGGGCCCAGATCCTACCCTTTGGGCAAACTAGCCATGGTAGTCTGGAGTATAGCTTTCCAGCACAATCTCATTTTTCAGGTATCTTACATATCATTAGAGCAAAATGTGACAGACGAGATGTGCAGGATCAGGACTGACCCTCACTAATGTAAACTGACTCGGGGGGGGGGGGGGGTTCTAAGAATTGGTCCAGCTCCTGGGAACAACTCAGATCTTTTTTCCTCCAGTCACAGCAAACTAGTTAGTTGACAAAATTCTGCAGGACTCCATGCAAGAAGGCCTGGAAAAGAGATGCTTTTTCTTTACTTTTCTTTTCTTTGGACAGGAATGCTTCTGTTTACTTTTTTACTATTTATCACTGTAATTGTAGTTGAGATGGACTCTCCAAAGATCATTCTCGTGGCTCCCTTCTGGCCCAGGCAACAGAGCTTCCTCACAAACTGTACTTATACAAAACAAGGGGGTGTTTGATGCATCCCACCCCTAAACAACTACAGCTAACTGCCTGGATGATGGAATATTAATACCTTTTAGCCTCCTATTTTCCAAGGATGTGCAGCTGGTATTGCAAGAAAAAAAAAGTGCAACTAGTAAGTCATATATTAGTAAATGGAAAAGAATTTCTAATTGGTGCCAAGACAAGAGCCAGGACCTTTTCATGGGTATTGCTTCTTTGGTTCAACACTGTGTCTGTTACTATCCCCTTCACCCTCTTTCAAGGTACATTTATTGACCATTTCAGCACATCTGCATATGTATCCCCCTGTTTCAAAGCAATCTTGTATGAAAATGTTTTTGAAGGAGGTGCTGCCTCTTAGGAAGCAGGTGGCTCGTCCTTGGGATACTAATTTTGTCTTGGAGAAATCATCTTCCTGCAGTTGAACAAAACTCATCAGGCTAACCTGAGGCTCTTCACATGAAAAACGGTGTTTATTGCTGTGACCTCTGCAAGAAGGGTATCGGAGTTGGAAGTCCTTTGTGTGTCAACCTTATCTCATATTCCACAAATATAGCATTTCCTTAAGTACTAAACCATCATTCATGCCTAAAGTGATAGCTGAATTTAATTTGAGGCCAGCTACCCATCTCCCTTTCTTCTTTCTAAAATCCAGAAATAAGGAGGAAAGGATATTCCATACCATAGATGGTCACATACAATTCAGATAATATCTTGTCAGAATAATCTGATCACTTATTTGTTTTTTTTGGAGGTAAGAAAGGACAACTGTGTCAAAGCAGGCTATTTTCAAATAAATGACCCATGTAATTACCTTTTCTTGTACCCATCACAGCAAGGCAATTGTAGACAGGGTCAAGTTACTGCCAAGGTCTTGGCTTCATCAGAGTCTTTATGGAAAGGGTTGGGTTCTAGAAGTATTCTGTAGGAAGTAGCTTGATCCTCCATATGTGATTTCACAGATATTATAAAATGGATTCCTTTTCCAGGTCCAGAACAGGCTTTCTGTGACCATTCTCCAGGAGCTCTCGGATTCTTAAATTCCTTCCACCTCCCTTTATAACTTTATAATTCAAAGCTTTGGTAATTTACCCATACATTTTAGGCTACTGCAATAGTGATCAACTGTTTTGTGTGTGTGTGTGTGTGTGTGTGTGTGTGTGTGTGTGTGTGTGTGTGTGTGTGTGTGTGTGTGTGTGTGTGTGTGTATATATATATATATATATATATATATCTTTCCATTTGTATATCTGTTTTATTTTGATTTCCTAACATTTGCTTTTCAGGTATCTAGCCTCCCATGTTCAGACAAGAAAGCTTTTGATACCATAACTGTTATTTTTTATGAGGCTGTTCTCAAGCCCCACAGAGGCTAGGATGCATGGAAGGTGCCCCGAAGCTTTGAAAGGTAACCAGTGGTCATATCTCTAGCAAGATAGAACCAGTACAGATTAGGCTACTATAACGATGATCTGTTAGAGCAAGTTTGCTTGCACAGCTGTAATTTCTAGCTTCTTTGATATTCTTGAGCCTTCAACATAACATTGACTGCCTGTTTTGAAAATCTTTAAATAGCAAGGTTACTACTTTACCATAAATAAAATAAAAAAAAATTTCATGAAAAAATCATGGAATTCCATGGATGGTTATGATTTATCAAATGGAGTTCACATCAGTTTTGCTGTTGTATTTAAGTACAGAAGTAAGCCGAAACAAAGCACTCTCAGTATTCAAAACATTTAGTAATAGTCCACATCAATATCAATGCAGTCTTCATTGGATTATCTGGTTAAGAAATGCTAACTTTTGCAAAATACTTAAATGGATGTAATTCTGGAATTATACTGGTTTGTTTAAAAAAAAGTGATGGGAAATATCCCCAATTAAAGGCTGTGGATTCTATTTATGGATAACTTTGCTTTGTGGTATTTTAAGTATACTTTAAAAATTGCAAAACAATATCTTGACTGCCCACATCATTTTTAAGAGAGACTGTTGAGATAATGGTGGCCTTCTTGATTTGAATTCAGATTTTAGTATGTCTTATTTCAGATACTTGCAGATTGAGTGGGAGGTTAAAAGGAATGCGCCACGGAAGTTCAATGCACAAAACATGAAAGGCTGTGTTCCCCGGGTTCCCAAACAAGACAACAGCAGTGACTGTGGCTTATATTTGCTGCAGTATGTGGAGAGTTTCTTGCAGGTAAATAAAACTACTTGGATGTGTTATGCTGTTTTCTCTCACCTTGTAGTTCTGCAGCATATGAATCACAAACATTTATTTTGGATCTGTTATCATCCATGGGTGATTAAATCATCATGTTGTCAAATACAGTGCTAATACATTCATTTGTAAAGCTTATGCCCTGCTGTCCTTCAGGAAGTGGGACTGCCATAATTCGATGTCTCTGTATTATACACATATGTCCATATGTTTGTGTATATATTTTTTATATGTATGTATTATGTATATGTTTACTAGACGTGTGTATGTAACATAATCAGGTTGAGCCTCATGAACCACAAGGACTGTAATACCAGCTTTCCCAGGCTTTATTTTCTCTGCTCTGCCTATAACTTCTAGTGCATTACAACTGTCCACCTGACCTTGTTGGAAGCTTGTCACACTAGCAAGACAAAATGGCCCCAAGCTTTGTGGAGTTTACTTTGAGCTATTTTTGGGTGGAATTATTGCGCTTTGATTCCACTTATTCACAAAGACTCCCTTATGGAAACTCATTTATTGAGAGCCTTCCAATTCATTATATACGTGTGTGTGTGTGTGTGTGTGTGTGTGTGTGTGTGTAAGAGTGCTCTCCTGGGTCTGCATTTAACTTTTCCTGTTGAATTACTTTGAACGCAGAATGTTTGTTTGCTGCAGTTATATCACAGTTATTGCTAATTTAGTTTTTACATTTCTTTCTTGTGTGTGTGTCCGTATCAGAGTTTCTGATTTTTTGCTAGAATTGGATAAAAGCATTTTGTTTTGAAAAAGTGTTGAGTCCTGTGGGCACAAGTTGCACCTCCAGCAGGATTAGCACTTGAAGTTTGTAGCTTGATTTCTAGTTACCCGAAGGAATACTATGAAGTATGTGACAGATTTGATCAGAGAACTCATTTTATTTCTTTTAAAAATCACATTTTCTGTTATATAATAAAGCAAGAAAGTTATCAGAAAAACTTTACAAGATGAAACTAGTACAGTATTGACCACATGGAATTCTGATACAACAGGGTCATACAAAACAAAATTTTATGGTAATGTAAAGCACTAAGGTTATCAGAAATGCTTCACAAAGTTGTAGAAGTACAATATTGCAATATTGACTGCACAAAATGCTGGTAATACAGGTTAATGTTGTTGTTGTTCTTTCGGCTTTTCCCGGTTAGGGGTCGCCACAGCGGAACTCCGGACTGCTAATGATTGGCAGTAGATTTTTATGGTGCCGAGGTGCCAGCCCGACGCCCAGCCTTCAACGAAGGCACGCCCATTCACGCATGTCTTTCGAACGCCACTCGACCACAGGGAGGACATGCAGACTCCACACAGAAGGCTCTCCAGCTGAGAATCAAATGGGAGAGCCTCTTGCTGTGAGGCAACAATGCTACCGCTGCACCACAGGTTAATACAAGGCCATATTCACACGCATAGGAATAATTCAGCTCTAGATCTCCACATAGCTGTCATCTAACGTAGGCACTTACAGATTGGCATTCTTAAAAATAACCAACGTGATCACTGCTCTTTGCTGCCCAATTGGTCTTTTAGAACAGTCAAGAAACATCTACAGATTATTACTGGTAGATCTTTCCTAGCTGTAAAACAACCACTCCTTAACTCCTACCCTAATGTTATTTACTGGTGAACCCTGTACTGCTCTTTTGCACTTTGATATTTTCATTTGCATTCAAGGATATTCTGTGCAGTCAGCCGGAGGAGACTCAGAGCTCAGATATGCCCCTGGCTATCAGATGGTATCAAAGCATAAATTAAGTTTACAGACTATGCCTGGAAGGCCTGGAAGCCAGGCATGTTTAATGAACAGTTGCATCAAAATTTCCACAACCTGAGGAATTCCACAAGAATAACTACATAAACTGCAAAAACCTTGTATTTTAGACAAAAGTAAATTGCTTACTATATTAAAACCAAAGCTGTTTTGGAAAGAAAGAAAGAGATTATTGGTGGCATTAATGACTCCAGAGTTTATAATGTTCTTCCACTTAAAGAAAACTTTATTGTAGAATACCAGCATTTTCTACTGTCTTCTGTATTTTTTACCAGATCTTACTGAAAGTATTCAGGCTTCACCGCCATCCTGTCAATTACCCGAGACCACCTCTTCCATACAGTATTACCACCTGGCATCATTCACTGCCGTAATGCAAAATAATTTAAGTGCTTTCATTCTACATGTAAATAGAACGATAGTGCTTAAGTTATTTTATGTTGCTTTGTGATTCTTTCCTGTTCCGAACACTCGTGGTTAATTTTTTTGATTTGTTTGTGAATAGTTTTTTCGGTTAAAAATTCGCTGCCATTCTACTTTTCTCACATCTCAGTCAAATAAACTAAAGCACTGCTGCTAAAGTTAAACTCCTCAGGATCTAAATTCAGTAAGCTTCATCAAGCTTTCCTCTGAATAGCAGCAGAGAAAATAGCCAAAGCCCTCCCTCATATCTTTAATCTTCAACTCACTTTTGGCACAGTGTTTTATTTTTTAAACATATCATAATAATTTACAAGAACACAAATTATTGGCTCATTGTTGCTGGTATGATTATTGATATAATCCGAGCTTTTGAAACTGTAAGTCATGAGCTTTTACTTTGGTAAAATACAAAAATTAAACTTCTGGGATAATACAGTAGCAGGGTTCCAGAATTATCTGATGGATATAACTTTTCAAATTTACTACAGTAAATTATTCATTGTCATTGCAATACTTAACACCAGTCTCCCAAGACTCAGTAGTAGTAGGCCCTTTGCTATTTTCCCTCTCTCACTGATCTTCTCTGTGAACCTCCGCATCTCAGAATCGTTATGTTTCTGATGATTTTCTTTTCCTTGAAGCTAACAAAACACATTAAGACCTACAGATTAAATTACAAAACAATTTAATTGATCTCTGTAGATAGCGTCTTGATAGTAAATTCTGTGTTTTGAATTACTCACAATGACTTCTCCCTCCCCCTTTCTTTTGAAGGACTACTAAGGCAACTCCATTCTCATTGTCTTGGAGCAGAAATACGTTGGTATTACACTCGACCCATCACTCTGCCACTCACACAGATAAAATCAGTACTAAAATTTTAGCAGAACTAAACCTGTGGTCCAGAATCGCACATCTTTTTTCATCCATTGGCCAGACTGTCATTGCCAAAAATATTCTACTTCCAAAACTTGAATATAGTGCACCATTGCTGGCTCTGTATTTCTCTTTCAACACTCAGAGATAGCAAATCACACAAAACAAAATATTAAGATTCATTCTTGTAGTAGATTCTTTTGTATGTCACTGCAACCTGCTTAATGACACCAAGTGACTAGCAGTAATGTATATGTCAACCTTTATTCTTGGCACTCGAATTTTCAGAATCTTAAACTTGAGCTACCTACCTCCTTTGAAAATGGAAATCCTACTTTGGCACCAAAAGTAAATACTGAGAAGATCCCAAAGTAACAGCATTTCCGTCGCTTATGTACACTTCAAATCTTTGTTGGGGAAAGAGCATTCTCTACACAAGGTCCTGCCATCTGGAACCACCTGCCCATGGTATTAAAAACCGAAGATATACTGCAGGTCTTTAAAAAATGCTCTTAACGAACATTTTAAGATCGCCCAATCAACTGCTATCAAGACGGTGGTTAATACCAGGAAACCGTTCAAGCTGTCAGTATTAGACATATTAATGTCTTTGTACCTGAATCCTTAGGTGTTGCTCAATATATCATCTGAGGTGTTTTCCAGTCATGTATATAACTTTTATTTTTGCCACTGCTTTTGTACTTGTTGATGGCTGCTGTATATTGCCAATGTACTAGTACTTAGACTTTGTATGCTATGACTTGCTTAGCCTACTTATGTACTTATTTTTATGCTTAATTTGTATTATATATTTACTGTTGCACACTGAGCCTGCCTCATAGCTGAAAATGATCAATGGGCCAGCCCACCTATCTGGAGAATAAATAGTAAATAAAGTAAATTAGTTAAATAAATTAAATCCACATAAATGTTAGTTTTGCATGGTAAGTAGTCAGTTTCATTATAGCAAAATAAGCATAGCAAACAAAGGCATACACTACCTGGCTAACGCAACATAAAACATTAATGTAAATGTTTATAGGTTCATGGGTAAGTACTAGGCTAGTTGCCCTTGCAGGCCCTTTGTAAACATAGCCAATTTATTTTTTAGTGCTTGAATTAGCCTATTCCATTTGGTGTTACACTGGGATTACCACCCTATGTTCACTAGATAAAACATTTAGGAGCTGCCTTTGTCCATTAGTAGTACAGGGGGCAATCCTGGGGTAAATTTTTGGCTTCACATCCATAGAACTAAGTTGCTATTGACAATAGACATGGGTGGTTAGTTTAGATCCCTTAGCTGAGTATTTCTGGTGCCATTTGACTTGCTGATGTGCAGTACATCCATCAGTATATGGTCAGAGGATACCTTGTATGCCAGACACAGGCTATCTTGTAACAGTCTGTAGGATACAGAGTATAGTGACAGAACTTTGAAGCCATCCATGTCAGACATATTGTTTAAGCCTGGTATCCCTTTAGTAAGGTAACTCTGTGGGTGCTCCAGTTTTGCATGTGTCTGGATAGATGCATGCCAAACAGGTCATTATACTCAATGGTTGGCGTAATGAGGGCTGAGTAAAGGGGGACCAAATTTTGACACAATCCCTTTGCTTGTAAGTTGTGCAATATAGAAGGTGTCTCTTATGATAGTGGGCACATTTTGGCCAACTGGACGCTGCACACATAGGTTCGCAAATTTCAAACAACTGGGTCACCCCCTTAGGGACATATTGTCAGTGTGGTAGTTTGTAGGAGTAGATGACTTCCCAAAGAATACAGCAATGCATTTTTTGTCATTTTTTTTTCCATTTGGTTTATATCATAATAGAATATAATCCCTTGGGCAAAAGAATAGCAGCAGTACTACAAGCACAAAGCCCCAGTTAAACCCAGCTAATTGAGATCATGAGGTATAGAGAAATAGCATTGATGACAACATATGCCACCAAGTACTGTTTACAAAAGCAAATAAAATACTCTCTTGGAATAGTTATTTGTAGTATAACACACTGAGATGTTTTGTATATTAGAAAATCTTTCTAAATTTCTCATAAATTTTTGAGAAAATTTCCAAGAAGTTAGAACATCATCAGTAAAGGTACTGATATTTGAATACATTTCTTCCCTTTTAACTAGCGTTTAATAATGACAGATTGACCCATGCTAAGATTAAAGTAAATAACGGTCTCCTTTGGCTTTGTACTATATAAATATGAATGAATTACAGTCTGTTTTGCTGTTTATTAAATAGTTTATTAAACTTTAACAGAAAGTCCTGTATTGGTTGAGTAGAGATGTAAAACCAAAAAAGATTTGAAGCAAGTCTTCAGTTATGTTTTTCCCCACATAACACAGAGTCAGGTAATGACAGCTTTTGCATTGCACCAAAAATTTTGGAAATAATGTAATCTGAATAATAAGATGATTTTGAGACTCAGTTGTATAGAAAGGGTAAGTAAGTGGTGGTTCTTTTTTATAACAAACCAGAAAAAGACAAGTTCCCATTTCCCAACATCATATGTAAATAGTCTTCAATTCTTAGAAACTGATTCATATCAGATTGATGTAAGTGAACTGCTAATGAGAATACAGTATTCTCTTAAAATAGAATTAGAAGTTAAAGCACCATCTTCTAGCAAATAAGGCATGCAAAAGTCTTTGATTATAGGTCAGTTCAGTAAGTTCAACACTTAGTGGTTAACTGACAAGATTGGGTTTGTTTGTTGATGTTTGAAATAAGTGTCATTAAATGCCTCTAATATTTATCTATAAAAGGAATAGATTTATATGACATACCTAGTTTGTAGATTAATTATATTGCGATTGTAGTGTGTAACAGTGTATTGCTTAAAGATGGACCAAACTGACAAGATATAGCAAATAAGTTGAGAATTCTTGAAAGAGTGTAAGATAAGTTTGTGATTCAGAAGTTTAAGGCCATCTTCATCTTTGGAATCCAAAATATTTTTAAGACTTATTCTGGGCTACTATTTTTCGTTTAGAATTCTACAGCCTTTTTTTTTACTAACTTGAAAAAAGTCTCATGATATGTGAAACTGCATTACTGCAAAAATACATTTTGATTGATGACCTTACAAAAAGTCCAAATTTTAATTTATTCAGGTTTTCTAGATCTGTTTTCCCCTGCTTATATCTGAGGCTTGTACAGATAAAAGAATGAATATCCACTTTATATGTAATCCCAAAGTATTTTGGTGTGTTTATTGAGGTATTTATGGTTGAAGCTAAAAAGGGACCTTTAATTACTAGAGAGAAACCACATTTTCCCAAACTGATTTTAGAAATGAATGCTCTGTTGTAGTAATTAATAATTTCCAACACACACGGAGCAGTTAAGATTCATAAAATACAGTAAAATGCCATCAAAAATATTGATGATGGTATTTCCAACTTTTGTGCATAGTGTTTCAACACAAGTATCAAAAAGCTGACAAAATACCTTGATAGTGAGTACAAAGGTTTCCATTTTCGTTACTTGAGGCATTATTATTTGAACAATGATTTACTTTTACTAGACTCATAAGTATCAAAGATGGGTTAGCATCTCATTTCATATTTGTAGATGCAGTGTGTGTTCTAAGAACAGTTTAGATAGATGCATGTATAGAGTTAAGTTGGTGCTAGGCTTTGACTAAGGAATCATACTGAGTTCAGAAGTATTTCTTAAGGCACTAACAAACAATCATTTTTTTTTTGCCTTTTTCCTCCTATAGTTTCTTCATTTTTACTGGCCCAGCCCTTGTGACCTGTCCACTCTGGGTCTAACAGCTAATCCATTGCCATCCAGACTTATTCTGGTAATTTGTTGGGGCTGGTCATGGATCAAAGGCAATGGGACGGCATGTCTGAGCTTCCATCCGGGGAAGGGTCTTACTTGGCCTACCCTGTCCCCCGCTCCTTTGATGCTACATGGTATGGTCCCTGGGTAGGCATGCAATGTGCGCTTGCAGTGTATTGCCTCTCCTCCACAGCAGCTCAGCTTGGTCCTCTGCCACCCATTGACCATTCCTCCTGTGGCAATGTCCCTAGCCTCCACCAGGGATTGTTGTCAGGAGATTCCCACATACCACCCTTCCCATAGGATGGACACACCCCTTCCTCTTGCTGCTCTGTCAGTTGCTGGAGGTGCTAATCGAACTCGAGTCAGCTGATTCGTAGTCACAGCTTTATCCCTCCACCCCACTGGAGCGGTAGTATCTTTCAAATAAATGTTGTTTTCTAACTATGCCTTTTTAAAAATAATCCGAATGCGTCCTGTGAAATATCAGGGGGAATATTGTCATCCAGTTAGTCAGAGAAAAATGTTTGAATTGGAGATAATCTGTCCCATTATGTCATGTTGGTTCAGAAGTTATGGATTTTGCCTTCAGTTAGGAAAAAAAAGAGTTCTGGAGAAAATATCAATTTAGAGATAATGCAAGGACTGAATGGAAAATGCAAGGCTGTTTAATTTATGGAGATTAGGAAAAAAATCTCACCTAAACCAAAACTGATAAGAAGGTGAAAAAAGTAAAGTTAACTCTGAGGTTATAGTGCCTGATTGGGATCAAAAAGCTGTATCTACGTTCATAAAGACCTGCAGTAATAAAATGTCAAATTTATCCTACAGTGATATGGTACCCTGTTTATGTAAGGGTAGACTTAGAGTCAAATTCCGGTCCCCACTTGTGTTATGTCATATTAATCAGATATAGACATATTGTGAAAGAGCAAATATAAGATCTTTTGAGTCAAGGTGCATAAAACAGGGATTAAAATCAAGGGACAGGATAATATAGGACTTATAAACTCAACAGTTGTAAATCTACCATTTATCTGTGAATTCCCTTGCTTGCACCACCTGAAAGGGAAAATTCTTTTTGATCAGTATTGCCACTCGTGAGTTATACATGTGCATTCCCAGATGGAATGCTAAGTTTGGGCATTATCTTTTAGTAAACTAGTGCAGATATCAAGTATAATGTTGTATATGTTTCATCATAAATGAACATCCAGTTGACTCTCCACACACACACACACACACAGATATATATATATATATATATACGTTTAGAAAAAAAACTTTTTTCAGTAGAGGCCCGAGAAGAAAAACTCCAATATATTGTGTACATTTTTAAACACACGTTCAGTAATTGCATGAACAGGTATTACATATACAGTTGTTAATTAGATTACCTTCATGTGAAATGAAGGCAGCTGTTGCAGTATAAACAATACTTAATGCACATCGTAGATATTGATATAGTCTTGAAGTGGTCATATGTGATTTGAGAAACCTACCATGCTTGCATATGTTATGCTCTTTAGTTACTCCACGTCTATATTAAGATCTTAATGTGTTGATGAAAAAGAGAGTGCCAAAACTGCAAGCTTCCAACACCAAGGACTTGTTTGTAAAACCACTATATTAAGCCAGCTGATAACTGAGTAATTCAACCCAAGACCTCAAAAGTGAAACCGTACCACAACACAGAATTATACCCAACTAAGGTATATGCAGTGGCAAGAGTTGTCACTACTGCCTGAACCCAGTGTACCACAACTCTACCGCATAGAAACAGACACAGACAAATTTACCAGGCTTAATTCATCAAATTTTAACTAGCTTGTTAGGGTCCACTTTGTATATTTCACACCCTTGGATTATGGTGAGCCTTTAGTAGCAGTAACATTGTATGACATTGCTAAAGCAGAAGCTTATACTGCCTAAAATGTAGGTATACTTGAGTAGCCAAGAGAAGCTTATGGAATGAAATGAGGTAGCTCTCCTGTGCAGTAATACCAGGTAGCAAAACTAGGTAGTTACACATGTAACATCATACATTTCCGATTCATAGTGACCTAATGTGACCAGATATGAGAACATTTAATTGGGTTGAACAGTTAAATGCATTATTTTCTCTGTTTGTTTGTACGACATGTTTTCAGAGGAGTGCTTTGGATTAACACAGATGGCATGACTCCCTTATTCTGAAGTGGGATATCGCTCTTCAGAAGAGTACATATTGCACAGTCAGCAATTGTCTGCTACTAATACACTTGCTCTCCTTTATATAGCCATTCCAGAAATAGAAGTCTGATGTCCCTTGCAACAAGCGTAGTTGACTTTGCAAAGTAAATTTTTTTAACACCTTTATTAAATTATCACTTAAGTTCATGTTGTGGTAAAATCCTGGAAAAATAGCAAAGGCTTCAGTAAGGAATATTGAATAAAGTTTAATGTACCAAAAGCATACAGTCCATAAAAAGATTTTTAAAAAGGTCAAGTGCTTTCATCCCCTGTTATCTGGGACTTCATCAGAACCACAAAAATAACCCACTAGTTTCTACACAATGTTTTTGCTGTGTTTTAATTATTTTGTGCAATATATTTTTTATATAAGTTCTTTATAACATTAGGCTGTTTAAGGCAGCTGATTATTTTTAATTGTTGAGGATAATTGTTTGAAGTGTTTAAAATGTTGGTTAATTAATTAGCACTAGTATCAGCTGATGGTGTCATATGACTGTTTTAACTTCTGTAAATGTTGAGGAGTGGGTTATTTTTGTGGTTCTGATGAAGTCCCAGATAAAAGTGGACAAAAGCACTTGACCTTTTTAAAAATCTTTTTATGGATTGTATGCTTTTGGTACATTAAACTTTATTCAATATTCCTTACTTGGAGCTGTTGCAAATTTTCCAGGTTTATACCACAACATGAGTTTTTGTTTTATACAGTTGCTGTTTGCTGCATAGTCGAGGTTCTTAAATTATCACTTAAGACAGGCAAATGTATACTAACAGAGAAGAAAAACTATATTAACATTTTCTATCTAAACACATTGTAAATTACAGATTTTTTTCTGTACAACCGCGTCTCAGTCCAGCATTACATAAATCATTCAATTCTCCTCAAACCTCACACTTACTGAACATTATTCTGCATGTATTGTTATCACAAATTCCATTTATTTCTATGTAATTTGCCTTCCCTTTTCTAAAGATCACTCTTACCAGTTCTTTTATCTCATTTACTGTATTCGCAACTTCAAATGTAGTTTGTTTAGATTTTGATTTCCATTTTCTAGTAATTGCTTTTTTTGTCAGCCAAGAGAGTAAAACAATTTAAAGCCTTACTGTGTCTAGGTGATTCCAATCCCATGTCCCATCTCAAAAGAATCTTTTCCTTACAGCCATTTGCTTCTCCAATATTTCTTTCAGAGTACTCTGTAGGGAGTTTCTAAACTCTGCCAAATTGTTACCCCCCAAATAAAATTCCCAGTTAATTGTTGAAAAAATTAATTGAAGTCTGCTTGGGATATAGATATTTCCAAGCATAAATCCTAAACCTTCTGTACATGGTTACATACTTGGGATACGTACATATGTCCTTCCATTGTTCCCTTGTAAATTGCTTTTCCATTCTCTCTTCCCAGTCTTTATTAACTTCCTTTGATTTATTCTTATTTCTGTGCAATATTTCATTTACTCTACTACTAATCTAATTTTTAATGTCATGTTCTGTTCCAAATTTGGCTAAAAAACTCTACAAGAGTAGGTCTTTCACTTAGGACTCCCCTATCCCTTTCTCTTTGCCTGTGTTCTGATATCAATCCCTGGTAGAGAAGGCAGCCTCTCGCGTGCAGTCCAAACTTCATCTTGGCCTCATCCCACTCTGTCTGCTTTCCCTCTTTAATGTCCATAATGCTTTTTTTAAATAAGAAACATCTTTGTTAAATTATCACTTATGATATAGGCAATCATGCATTTATATAAATGGAAGTAAATCATATTGACAATCTTAGTTGCAATAGTTATACATCACAAACCATATTGACATAATTGTAGATGTTCTTCGTGTTTCACTGTTGCAGTCATCACATTTGGGTTATCCCTGCCAGGGTAGCCCTCGACTGGCCCGAATACCAGAGACTTAGTATTTCTGCATCAGTTGTTGTTGCTTGAGGACTGACGTCAGGTAATCAGTAGTGTAAAGTAAGGCAGCCAACACCATTACATCAGTTTTTCTTGCCCTAACCTGTCAGGAGCCCCCAAGTAGGAGGCCAGGCTCTGGTGGAAGAACCCCACCAGTGGAAAATAAATACCAATATGTCCCTTGTAAGGAAAGGAGAGCAATAAGGAAGAATGGTAACAAAAGGAGAAAGAGAAGAAAGGGGGAGAGAGGGAGGGAAACCAGGACTGCAACAGTGAGTACACTCGAACATCTACATTTATGGTAAGTGTACACAACTGTACTATGCCCTTTGTGTTTCACTGTTGCAGTCATCACATTTGGGTTGATTCCCAAAACTGAGGAAATGGGTGGAGTCAGTGAAGGAAACTAGGGGCTGGCTAGGATGCCCTGCAAGACTGCAGAGGCAAACCCTGCCCTGGATTTGGAGAATAGAGGCAGGTAAAAGTGGGAACAGATGTCCAGGTGGCAGCTTCCAGGATGTCCTTGTTGGGGACTCTTCTGAGGAAAGCTGCAGAGGTGGAGGCTGCTCTGGTGGAGTGTGCCCTGACCCCCTTGGGGGGAGGCTTTCCATGCTGTTTGTAGCAGAAATGGATGCAGTGTCCTATCCATTTGGAAATGGTTTGCTTGGAGATGGCTTTGCCCCTGAAAGTTAACCAGCAATTGGTCAGACTTTCTGAAGGATTTAGTCTTGTCTAGATAGAATCTGAGCTGTCTGTGCACATCTAGAGAGTGTAAGAGATATAAACTCTTAATCAACCTTATAATTTTATGAGGGAATGCAAATGCTTGCATTGTCCTTCTCTTAAATTCCTGGTTTACTCTTAAATGCTTTCTTTGCATCAAGGCCCAGTAACGACAGTGGTATTTTCATACATTCTGCTTCCCCTGGGGATCATCAGTGTTATGTTAATGTTGTCAAATGTTTAGTTCTGATTCAGTCACAGAAGAAAGCTGTTTCTGACTCTCCCTTTGGGGGAATCTCTCTATCTGAGACCAGTTCTAATATGTGCTAGTGTTTTCAGTTGGAGAACAGTTAGGTTTCTCAGTCCATGAAAAATACTTAGCAGTTACAGAAGGAATTTCCAGAACGTACATCCATTCCTCCTATTCTTTCAGAGTTGCAGGATGTGTGTATTACTGTCTGCAATTTTTCTAGCAGTCAGCCAGCTGCCTGTAAAAAAGGCATAGAATGTATACAATTTCTTAGCCTTTTAAGTGTTTATACACCCTTCCCAAACCTGATACAGCAGTTATAGCTGTAGTTATTTCCAGTCCTACTATTTCTGGTAAAGAATGAAAGATTGCTGACAAGTATGGAGGGAAATTTGTATGCTTTTGCAACTTTGATTTTCAGAATTTTGAATTGTCAGGCTCATATGTTAAGGTTTCTCCTGACTAGTTCTAAAAGTGAGAGGAATGTTTTGAGGAAAATCTGCTTTAAATAATTTAATGTTTTTTGTTGTTGAAGTCAGTACTCATTGTATAGAGTGTATGTGTATGACTCTGTTTATACCAAGGGTTATAGCCATTGGTACTGTTTTGAGGAAGTTTCTGTGGCTGTGCTCAGAATTCCCCAGATGGTGATAAAAATGAGATTTTAAATTCTCCTTTGGATAGAGATTTAGTCTTTGGCCCCTGTACTGCAGAGGTGATATAAAAATGTGATAAAATAGGAGGATTGCCTAATTCCCCACCCAATTTTGGTAAGAAACAAAACAGTCAGTTTCAATAAAATGCAGGTAAACAAACCTTTAAGAAAAAATGGCAAGGGGGTTTCCAAGAAAAATCCTGGAAATTCCCAAAGCCACGGACGGTCCAGTAAGTCAGAATGACTATTTAAGAGACCCCCCCCCCCCCAAACTAGGCAGCCTCATTGTCCTTCCAGAAAGTGTGAATCCCCACTTTTCTCTTTTGGAACAGATACTTTCAGACGAATGGGTTCCGAAGGTCATTCATCAAGGATACAGATGGGAAAAGATTCCTCCTTTCTAGGGGGTAATTCCTCATCCTGCAGACCAGACTCTTTGTTTCCTTCTGTCCTTCATCACTGCTTTCCCAGGGAGTGGTAAATGAGATGTTCTTCGTGTTTCACTGTTGCAGTCATTACATTTGGGGTTATCTGCTTGCAGTAGCCCTCACTCGGCCCGATTAACAAAGTCTTGGGTCCTGCGTTGGTTGCTGGCCTTTCTTCCATGACGTCAGGTTGTCAGGGGTATAATACATGCAGCCAGTGCCATTACATCAGTCTTTCTTGCAGTGTGGTGCCTGAAGCAGAAGCAGTTTGCAAGTGCCGGTCGGCCGAATCCTGAAATTTTCGTTTTCGAGTTTCAGAACCGAAGTCTTCAACTAAAACTAAGTACCCCATTGGGGAAACTTTTTCTTGCTCCTTACCGATGTCAGAAAAAGTTAATAATCACATTACTTGTGGAAAGCAAATACCCCATAAAAATTTTCATTCATACTGTATTCCTTGCCTAGGCCCTGACCACGACGTACCTTGCTGTCGGTTTTGTGCTTTATTTAATCAGCGCATTATCCGTCGTCGGTATATTTTTGCCTCTAAATATTTTGGTTCTCGGTTTAATTATCCAGAAATGTCGTCAGTTAGCCATCCGACTGCCAGGATTTCGAAAAAACACAAAGATGAAGACAGCGACAGGCCGCTGAGGTCCAAAACTGCAGACGACACTTCTCCTAAGCCAGTCGCCAGTTCGCCGGTACTCAGGTGCTTTTGCAGCTCCTGATACCCACTACTTCTGATTCGCAGGCCTCTCTTGAGACCATTCGGAGTCTGGTATGCCGCAAGATGCTTCAACTAGGGAACCCGCAGATGTTTCTACCTTGGATGGGTCCGGAGCCGCTGTGCAGGCACTGGCTTCTGAGGGTGTATTCAGGCCTACGGACTTGCATATTAAACTGATGCCTCCTTCTTCATTTAGGCCTAATTCTCAAACCATGCCAAAAAAACGACGCCGAGGCTGCATGCTCAGGCCTCTATGCCTAAAAAACAAATGATAAGAATGGCTGAAGATCTTATAACTCTAATCAGGGGAAGCCAACCTCCCCCTTCTAAGAGGCCTAGGACTGAAGTTGATTATGAATCTTCTGATTAGGATTCTGTTTATTCTGATTCTTCTGATGATCTGGATTTACCCTTATCCACTTATGAGGATTCTGATGCAGAGGACTCTATTCCCTCTGCTTCCCCTCCAGAGGATTTTTCTTTTGGTGAAACCTTACATACTCTAAGGGAGCATTTCCACTGGGAAAGCCAGGATTTTTCTGATTCAAAAAAGAGGGATTTTTTACTCCTGCCTCTGCATAGGCCTTTAGCTATTCCTCCTGTACTAGACATTGTTGATGATGCTTTTTCGGAATCTAGTTTGTCCCCTGATTCTTTGCCTCCTGCTCCCAGAAAACCTGACAGATATTACAGTGTTCCTGATTCACACAAGTTCCTTTTTAAAAATCCTATTGCGGATCCAGAGACTATTTCACAGGGACCCAATGGCATTAAGGCTTCTACTGCTAAAAATCCTACCCCTTCTGATAGAGACTCCAGGGCGCTGGATAGATGTGGGGTAAGAAGCTTTACACTTCTGCAGCCTTGGCCATTAGGGCTTTAAACTACCTGTTTCATATGTTAAAGTGTCAGCAACATGTTATTGGATTGCTTAAACAGAAAATGATGTTGATTCCTGACTGTGCGGAAATTAAAGAATTACAGAATTTAATATGCATTCTGCTGAACAGGTTGGAAAACATACTTTGCAATGTGGATTTGATTCATTAGAGGCCTCTTGCAGGGCTTCTGTTACTGGATCTGTGCTCAGAAGGCATGCGTGGCTTAAGGAGCAATCTTTGTCTGATCATGTTAAAGCTAAATTGTTGGATGCTCCCTTAAATCAGGACCGCCTGTTTGGCAACAAGGCAGAGGAAGTTCTTAAAAAGATGGAAGATAAAGCTAAATCTATGCAAACTGTTAAAGATTTTTCAAGTCAAACCCAGACACAGCAGAAACCCCAGGTTTCAGTCCTAGGGGACACACAAGACTAAGCAGTGGGGGGTTTCCGCACCCAAATCAGGGAGTAGTAAGACTTCCCCCATGGAAAACGATCTCAATGACTTGCTTTTAAAACTTCCAAGGACTTCTCATCCTAGTGCCCCTTTAGGTGGAAAGATTGGTCTGTAGGCCAAAAACTGGGAACTCATTACCCAGGACAAATGGGTTTTAAATATAGTGTCCCAAGGATACAGATTTTACTTCCACATCTTACCAACACCAAGCAGGTGGCCAGATCTATCCCTAAATCAGTGGGCAGAGGCCCAAAATCAAGTACTCTCTATCTTAAGCATGGGGGCTATTCATTTGGTACCAGAAGAGGAAAGGGGACAAGGTTTCTATTTGAGATTTTTTTCTGGTACCCAGAAAAGGCAACACATGGCGTCCTATCCTGGACCTTTCTACTCTAAATACCTTTCTGGTGATTCCAAAAATTCAAGATGCTGACTCTTCACCAGCTGCTTCCTATGCTAGCCAAAGATGCATGGTTGGCAACACTAGACTTAAAAGAAGCATACCTGCACATCCCTATCAGGGGGTCTTGCAGAAGATACCTACGCTTCAAAGCAGGCGACATACACTATCAGTTCTCTGCACTACCCTTTGGCTTATCTACTGCGCCCAGGGTATTCACAAAGTGCCTAGCTCCAGTCATTGCATTCTGCAGGCAAAGAAATATTCAAATATATCCATACCTGGATGATTGTCTAATTCAGGCAGAAAGCCAGAACATTCTTTTGAATCATCTGTCCTTTGTTCAAAGGGTACTGACTTGTCTGGGGTACACCATAAATGAAAAGAAATCACACCTTGTACCCTGTCAACAAATTATATTCCTGGGAGCAAGCTTGAATACAACTTCCCAGATGGGTTTCCTCACGCCAGAGAAACTGACTCATTTGACAACCTACTTCAAACAGGTGGCCACCAAAACCCAGTTATCTGCAAGGCAAATACTGTAGGTCTTGGGGTTCATGGCCTCCTGCATTCTTCTAATTCTACATGCAAGGCTGCATATGAGGAAACTGCAGTGGTATCTCAAAAGCCTATGTTGTCAGCATTCACAGGATCTAGAAGCTATGATTCCTATCATACCTTGTCTACGCCTAGAGTTCCTTTGGTGGGCAGAGGCCTGCCACCAAAACAAGGGACTACCATTCAGACTACCCCCTGCCACCCAAACCTTAACAACAGACTCATCAGACTATGCATGGGGGGGCTCATCTGGCAGGGAAGTGCATTCAGGGAAAATGGAACCCAAGCCAAATGCACCTACACATAAATCAAAAGGAAATGTTAGCTGTACAGAATGCTCTGACAGCCTTCAAGGACCACATTCTTCCAGGACAACTAATGGTAAAGACAGACAACACCACGGTCATGTGGTACATAAACAAGCAGGAGGGTACACACTCTTACCCCCTCTGCAGACTAGCCATGGCATTGTGGAACACAGACTTGAGCTACCAAGTGAATCTACAAGCTCAATTCCTGCCAGGAAAACTAAATACACTGGTAGATGGACTAAGCAGAATCCTCATGGACCCACACGAGTGGAAACTGGAACCAAGGATTTTCAACATGTTGACAAGCAAATGGGGGAGCCCAGATATAGACCTGTTTGCCTCCTCCCAGAACCATCAATTGGACAAATTTTGCACAAGGATTCCCCACAAACTAGCTCTATCCTTCAGCTGGAAAAACCTATCAGTTTATGCCTTTCCTCTTCTGCCTCTGCTCTCCAAGGTACTACTAAATATCAAACAGGACAAGGCAAGGGCAATTTTAGTTGCACCAGACTGGCTATGCCAACACTGGTACCCACTCCTGTGCAGTGTGTCACGCTTGGCCCCATGGCACCTTCCTCAGACTCCTTCCCTTTTGTCTCAGCAGGGGAACCAGATTCTGCACCCTCAGCTGCAAACCCTGAACCTAGCAGCCTGGCTAATTACCTAATCTCTTCTTTTCCACGCCTCAGTAAATCAGTGATGGATATCATTTTAGAGGCTAGGAGGCCTAGGACTAGAAAATGTTATGCTGCAAAATGGAAAAGATTTTGTACATGTAACCAATCTCAAGGGATGGGTGCATCAGTGCCCAATTTACCTCAGATTCTACAATATTTGACTGAGATGCTTCATAAGGGCTTGTCCTTTTCCTCCATCAAAATTCATGCCTCAGCCATTTCAGCTCATTATAGCACTGAGCCCCGCCCCTCTTCTCTCACCCACTGCTCAAGCAGTTCCTCAGAGGGGCCAAAATATAAGGCCACCGAGGAGAGCTCCAACTCCAGCCTGGGACCTTAACTTTGTCTTGGAGAAACTCACTCTTCATCCTTTCAAGCCAGCTGCTACTGCAGATTTAAAATTCCTTTCTTAGAATACAGCTTTCCTTTTAGCAATCACCTCTGCAAGAAGGGTATCTGAGTTACAGGCCATTATGGCAGTGAAGCCTTTCATCATCTTTCATGCGTATAGGGTGTCCCTTGGAACCAATCCCTCCTTCATGCCCAAGGTGGTATCCAGTGTGGCTCTTAATCAGTCCATTCATTTGCCTCCCTTCTTTCCTAACCCACAGAACAAAGGGGAACAGATACTGTACTCCTTAGATGTGCACAGACAACTTAGATTCTACTTGGAAAGGACTAAACCTCAAAGGAAATCCGAACAACTGCTGGTGGCATTTGCTGCAGGGACAGAGGGGAAAGCTATTTCTAAGCAAACCATTTCAAAATGGATAGGCCACTGCATTCATTTCTGCTATAAGCACCATGGAAAACTTCCCCCACAGGGCATCAGACCCCAATCAACCAGGGCTGCATCTACCTCTACAAGCCTTTCTCAGGGGCATCCCTACAAGGGACATTCTAGAAGCTGCTACCTTGAGTTCTGTACATACTTTCACCAAGCATCATCATTTGCCAATTTTCTCTAAATCCAGAGCTGGTTTTGCCACTGCAGTCTTGCAGGGCCTTATAGCTGGACCTAATTCTATTTAAATTCCTCCTCCCAACCTTAGCTTTGGAAATCTACCCAAATGTAATGACTGCAACAGTGAAACACGAAGAACATAGTACGGTTGTGTACACTTACCATAAATGTAGATGTTCGAGTGTATTCACTGTTGCAGTCCTGGTTACCCTCCCTCCAGCCCCCTTTCTTCTTTTGGCTATACCTCTGCTCTCATTTACTTTGCTCAAAAAGCTTTTTGGTGCATTTGCTTTTCTGTTGGAGGTATATCCTTGTATTATAGATTTAATTGCTACCCATTAGGGGAGCACCTGACATCTGGGGAAAGAAAAACTGATGTAATGGCGTCGGCTGCATGTTTTATACCCCTGACCTCCAGACGTCATGGAAGAAGGGACAGCAACCGATGCAGGACCCAACACTTTGTTAATCAGGCTGACTGCAAGCAGATAACCCCAAAAGTAATGACTGCAACAGTGAATGCACTCGAACTTCTACATTTATGGTAAGTGTACACAACTGTACTTTCCTCCTTCCCAGGTAGGAAAGGGTATTTATTTAAGGATATTTTCGGTGCCAAACAATGAAAACACTTGGAGACCAGTTCTGGTTTGTTCTTTCCTAAACCTGTTTGTGATACTGTCCAAATTCAGAATTGTCACATCACAGTCTGTTACCTCTTCTTCCTCATTCAAGTTTCCTGGTAACACTAGATTTAAATGATGCTCATCATTACATTCCTATTAATCCAGACATTAGATACTTCTTAAGGTTTTGTATGTCCAGATCACATTATCACTTCTCTGCCTTACCCTTTGGACTTTACACTGCAACAAACATATTCACAAAGTGTCTAGCTCTAGTTATACCTTATTGAAGGTTACACGGTATTCACATTTTCCCACATTTAGATGACTTGCTTATGTTTGTAGTCTTTTTCAAAGTGTACAGAATCTCTTTCTTGGGTGCGAGAGCTCTTGCACAAGCTGGGATTCCAAGAGAACATTCAGAAGTCTTTCTTGACTCCTCCTGACAGAATTGTGTTTTGGGATGTCAGCTATACACCAGAGTTCAAAGAGTTTTTCTTCCACAGGAAAAATGCATATATAGATCTACTTTTAGAGCTTTTCTTCTCAGACTTTGATCACTGCAAGGGAATACTCATGATATCCCTTGCAAGATTCCACATGAGAAAAGTTGCGGTGGTATGTGAAGTCTCTTTGGACCCAGCAAAAGCACCCCTTGTCCTTTTAGATCACAGTGCTGGGATTTGTCAGAAGAGAAGTGACTTGGTGAAGACAACAGATTTCCCTAAATCCCGGCCTCCTCTTCTTCCCTGTTCCATAGCACTCACCTCAGATGCCTCAGACTTTTTTTGGGGAGCAGTTTCAGGAGGTATAAAAGTGCAAAGTTTATGAGACAGTAAGGGCAGATGCAAGCACATAAACGTAAAAGAGGTGCTTGCCATGATCAAGGCACTCAACTCTCTGAATCATCTTTAGTCCCTAGGAACTCTTCAAGAAGTTACAGACAGTACCACAGTCATGTGGTTTCAGCAAGCAAGGGGGGCAGGTTGTGCCCCCTCTGAAGCCTAGCCATGTTAGGTTGGGATATAGCTTCACAGCACAGTCACACTGTACAGGCATTATACCTTCTGTCAGAGCAAAATTATGTGGCAGACAAGCTGAGCAGGGCAAGGGCAGACCCTCACGAATGGAAACTAGATTGCAGGTCTTCAAGGTTTGATCCATCTGTCGAGAGTTCCTCAACTAGACCTCTTTGCCTTCTCTCTGAACAAAATCAGCTAGCAATATTCTGCTCCAGGACTGTATGCAAGAAGGCCTGGAAGATGGATGCATTTTCTTTTCCCAGGACAAGAATGTTCCTGTATGCTTTTTCACCCTTTTCAGCAAATATCTAGGGTACATCTAAAAATTCAGAAGGAATCCCCCAAGATCATTGTGGGTGACTTCCTTCTGGCCCAGGCAAATGTGGTTCTCCCGTATTTTGGAAATGACCAGGGGCAATTACATAAAGCTTCGCTATAGACTGGATCTTCCCAAACAGGAACAGGGGTGTTTGATACACCGCAACACCAATCAACTTCAGCTGACTGTCTGGATGATAGGGTCTTAATTGTATTTAGGCCCCTATTTACAGAGAATGTGAAAATGGCACTAATGGAGGCAACAAAGTCTTCTAGTAGAAAATCATATATTAGAAAATGGAAAAGGTTTTCTAGTTGGTGCCAATAACATAACCAGCATCCGTTCAGAGCTGTTTGCTGTCTGGTTTTACAATGTTTATGAGAGTGCTTATCCAATGGCCCTTCTTACTCCTTTGTCAAGGTTAATTTATTAGCCAGTTCATCATGTCTGCCAATGGGTCCTTCTCTTTCAATGCATTCTCAAGTTAAAATGCTTTTGAAAGGGGTTTTACATGAGAGGCCACCAAGAAAACTGTTGGCCCCTCCTTGGGATCTTAATTTTGCATTAGAGAAGCTAATACTTACTCCATTTCAACCAGCTAACCTGACTGACTTGATGCTCTTAAGATGGAAAACAGTTTTACTGCTTGTTCTAACCTTTACAAGAATGGTACCTAAGTTGCAAAATCTTACGGTGAGTCAGTCCTGTCTCACTTTCCAAAGAAAACTAATCCTTCTTTTATGTCTAACGTGGTATCCCCAGTTTACTTTAAGCTGAACTATCCATCTCCCTGTTTTGTATCCTAAACCCAAAAACGAGGAAGAAAGGATAATCCACATCTTGGATGTCCTCAGAGAACTTGTATACTGTCTTGAGATCACTAAATCTTTCAGATATTCATATAATTTGTTCATTTCTTGTGAAAGTAAGAAGGGACAACCTTTGTCAAAGCAGACCATTCCCAAATGGGTGTCTAAGGCTATGACCTTATGTTATATTCACCACAGTAAAACTGTTTCAAGCCGGGTCAGTGCCTACTCTGCCAAGGCCTTTGCTTCATCTCTGGCTTTTTGGAAAGGGTTGGATTATAGAAATATTCTGTAAGCCGCAACTTGGTACTCTGTACATACTTGTAAAAAGCATTATACGATTGATTCCTTCTCTATGTCTAGATCAGGTTTTGCAAGGACCATTACCTAGGGGCTGCTGGACTCTTATCCTTCTACCTCCCTAATGTAGTATAAGGTGGGGTAGCAGTGATCAATATGATGAATATAGTACAGTTGTGTAAGTAAAGTTACCATAAGAGTAGATGTTTGAGTGATCACTGCTGCAGCAGCGGCTCCCTCCCTCCAGCCCCCTTATTTTTTGGTGTGTTGTTTATGCCAGCATGTGGTTATTTACTTCTTGTTCTTAATAACATTGCCCTTTTAGGGCTCAGCCTCCATGTCTCTGTTGGCATGAAAGTTCTGAATGGCTTGGCACCTGACAGTTTGGGAACATGGAAGGTGCCCTAAAGCTTTGGAAGCTGGCTAGCTGCTATATCCTTGGTAGGATGTAACCCTTATAGCTAAGGCTACTGCAGCAGTGATCATTCGAATATCAACTGTTATGGTAAGTTTACTTATAAACTGTACTTTATTTGCTCCCAGTACAGCTTAGTTCCTTTGACATTTTTTCTAGTAAATTCCAGGACTTTGTGCTTTCTCTACCTCTACTTGCAGTCATTACTGTGAGCAAAATCTCTTTTTTCTTTTGGGCTAGTTCTTACAATAATTTCTGTAACTTTATGAATATTACATTCTGTATGCTGGTTATTCTCCTTGAGTATCTGCATCCGAAATCTCACTCTGTCCTTATTCCTTAAAACTCCCCCACCCCTTCCCGCTTCATCATCATCCCTTTCTAATTTGAATTGTAATGTTCTGGTTGTGTTATGTATATGAGCCTTAACTGTGTAGCTGTAAAATATGCCTTCTAATTAGGTACTCATAAACCACTTTGTTCTGTTGGGAAGATCAACTTATCTCTCTCAACACAACATCTCCTGTGGTTGATAAAAATATGCCTGACCTGTATATAAAGCTAAAGGGACTAAAACATTTTCACTGTTTGTATCTTCTTATCATTATCCATTATCAAAGCTTTTATTTTCTCAGTTTTTGTATTATCTTTTGTTTAGTCTCTTCCCCCATATTCTTAGCTGCCATAACTACAACCTTTTTAATCCATACTCCTAAATGCTTCATCGTATCGTTCTCCTATAAATACGGGTATTGCTGAACCAAGTCATGAGTGAAATCATAATTTATGGCTATAGCTTTTGCTTTTTCTTCATTAATTTTATATCCTGAAAAGACTTGAAACTATGCCAGAATGTTCCTTAACAAGGAGATGTTCTTTTCTGGATTTATCAAGTACAAAATAATGTCTTCTGCAAATAAAGCCAAATTTTCTTGATTACCTTACCAAATATATCCTTTAGGTTCTGAGCCCCTTATTTTATTTACCAGTGTCTTCAAATATAAAGCAAATACCAAAGGGGAAAGGAAATCTGTGCTTAATTCCATTATTCAAACACAACGTATTGGCGAAGAACCATCCCACTTTAATTCTTGATTGCAATCCTTCATATAGTATCCTACTTAACCTAATTAATTAATTATTTGGCATTTGGTGACCAGGAAAGTCCGACTGAGCTAGTGTCCTTTTTCAATGGAGGCACAGGGAAAAAAGCTGCACAGAAAAAACAATGACACAATATTAATTCATAAGCTCACGAAGAAACAAAAAAATACCCAATTATGATTTATATAGTTCATAGAAAACTATATATAAAGAGTGTCAGGGTAGTATACCATATAATTGAACTATACAAAAAAGTGAAGGCACTCACAAGCATAATGAAAATATACAGTGATTAAAGTCACAGAAACACGCTAGTATATCAAATAGGAGATCAGATGCAGTTTGATAGCTCACAGTCAAGTAAGTATTTATAAAAATTTTGAGAAGATATTGGGGGGTAGTTATGTTTGACAAGGCTGGTAGGATGAGAGACAGCATAGTGCTGTGTCTAGGTTTAGAAGTTTAGAGAATTGCAGTTAGAGTTTGTAGCTATGTGAGTAATGAAAGTATTATTCAGAGTAATTTGGAGGGTATGGTACCTATGTGAATAATGAGAGAAATGAGAGTATTATTCAGAGTAATAAAGAGGGTATGGAAGATACCAGTAAAATTACAGCAGCGCAGGTCGATTGGGAGAGAGAAATGGAATTAGAAAGGGTGTTTTGTGTTAGACTTACTACAGTAACAGGTCCAGGTCTGAAGCAGATGGTGTTTTTTTTTTTTTTTTTTTTTTGTTTTTGAATTTTTGTGCATAAGCTATGTTTCTGATGTGCAAGGGAGGTTTCAGAGAATGCAAATGCGTCCATTGCATTACTCATAAAATCCCAGCTTATTCTATTGAATGCTTTCTCTGCATCAAGATCCACCAGCAGTAGTGGTATTCTGTCATATTGTGCTTCATCATTGTCAAATATTTGCCTCCCCTCAACAAAACCACATTGATCATGTCTGATGATTTTGGCAACACCTTTGCTATTCTTTTAGCTAGTATAGACAATAAGCACTTGAAATTAGTCCATACAAGGCTTGGTCTGATGGGTCATTATCCTCTTTGGGTAATACAGTCACTACAGCTTTCTTCCAAGATGCTAATGCTTCCCCTCCTTTTAAAATTCTATTAAATAAAATCTTCTAGATGTTTATCACTTTCCTCCCGCCTAACCCTCTTAACTTCTGAACTGTCACAGGAATACCATCTATTCTTGGAGATTCCCTGGAGATTGAGTATGCATCTTTTACTCTCATCTCTACCTATCTTCACTATTAGTTGTTGAACATCATCTTCCTATAATTTTGGTATAATTAAGTCTTCCATTAATGTTTCCATCTGTGCTCTTTCATAGGAGGTTACTAGGCTAATGGCCCTGGGGCCCTTACAAGCCTAGCCAACAGGTTATCCCCAAAAAAGAAACCTCAGTCAGCACCTGTTGCCCCTATCAATGAGGGACACAGGTGGAACCCCTGGGACAAATTTGTGGTTTCCCATCCACTCATCAAGGTTGTGCTTGAAGAGAGTTAACAAAATACTCTGATATGTATGGAAAGTCTATTCCAGAGACTCGGCAGCCTCTGGGAGATGAACCTTTCTCTCCAGCAGGTTTTGTTGATGTCGCATATTAGATTTAGGGCTTTTGAGCAGGTAATTCACAAGGAGTTTCACTTACAGATATGGAGCATCTCTTGTAGGGCAGGGTCTGATATTGCCTTGTAGGCGAGACACAGATCACTTCTGAGCAATCTGTACGATGCGAAGTAGAGTGATAGTGATTTGAGCCTGTCTGCATAGGACAGGTGTTGGAGGCCATGCATTCTCTTTGTGAGTTATTTATGTGGACTTTCCGGTTGATGCAGGAATTTGGAGAGGTACATACCAAATGGGGGCATTATACTCAATTATTGGCCTAATGAGAGAGGAGTACAGAGAGGTAGTAATCTCCATTTTTCTGGATTCAGTCCCTTTACATATGAGATGAACCAAATAAAATTGTTTTATAATCTTTGCCGCTACATTCTGGTCGAATGTGAGATTGTGGTCAACCTGAGTACCCAGGTCTCTCTCCACAGGTTGTGTGCTTAGGGGGTTGCTGTTGATGTGGTAATCACTGGGGGCTGTGTTTTTGCCAAATGATATGATGATGCATTTTTTTTGCATTTAACTTAAGGCCATGACTTTGGCACCAGTCATTTGTTGCTGTGAGACCCTATTGCAGTATGTTAACATCATTTGGGGAAATTGATGACAGAACCCAAATTAGTCATCTGCAAACTTGGTCAGCAACAGGCCTTTTTGTCTTTAGCTGGACCTCTGAGAAGTAAATGCCAAACAGTAGGGGTCCCAGGACAGATCCCTGAGGTACACCACTAGTGACAGGTCTGCTGTTGGAGGCTCCTATATTGACCTTGTAGATCCTATTGGTGGGCCAGTTAGCCACCCATCTGATGAGATAGGTATTTACACCAAATTGTGTTAGCTTTTCGATGATGCCTGAGTGGGGGATTGTGCCAAAGGCCTTGGCCAAGTCAAGGTAAGCTGTATGTACTGACTTTCCCTCATCCAGGGCCTTGGTGACAGTCTCAAAGAAGTCAACCAGGTTCAACCGGCAAAATCTGTCCATGACGAATCCAAACTTGGTGGGGTCAAGTGCTTGGAGATTGCCTATGTCCTTGTTTATGAGAGCCATAATAATAAGCTCCATGGCTTTACAGATTGGACTTGTCAAGCTAATGGGGTGATAGTTTCCAGGGTCAGTATTGACACCATATTTGTGCAAGGGGATGCCAGTGGCACTTCTCCACTCTGCTGGAATGAAGCCTGTACTTAGCCTGTGGTTGAATAGGGTGCTCAATGACGAAGCTGGTTCTTGCTGGAGATGGTGCAGAAAGGTCCCATGGAAGCTGTGTTCTTTGCCATGGATATAGGGCCTTATCTATGAAGATGATAGGTATGGGACAAGTATCGGGGATGTCGAATGGCCCTTTGGGGGAATAGGGGGGGTGAAGTTTGCATTGAACCTATCTTCTAGCAGGTTGGCTAAGTCAAATAGGATCATTGTAAGTGGTATTGTTAAGTACTAATTAGGAACAAACCTGGGCTTTGCCATGGAAGTTCCTCATGTAACTGAAGAAGGCTTTTTCTTGATTTCCATATCCCCCTGCTTTATATAAGTTTTCATTAAATTTGAAAAATATCTGTAATAACTCTGTAGGATCTCTGGCTATTTTTTCTGTCTTATACTCCCTAAGTCTGGCGCAAATCTTTCTACTTTCTGTTGCCGAAGTCGTCGTGCTAAAAGTTTTTGTGCTGTGGAGTTGTTACCAAGAAATAATTGCTTAACAGCACCCACAGGTATCACGTGATGCAGCCTGTGTTTCTATTTATACAGATTGCTCTCTGTTCTCCTCCCAGTTGTGAAAAACAGTGTGTATGCTCTCAGAAAACATTAACTTTTAACCCTAAGAAAAAGTACACTGGCTGCTTTTTATACAAAACTAACTTATGCACTGTTCTATTACATTCATTAAAATATTAAGACATCTGGGGTGGCTTAACTGTTTGCTGCTGTATGTTTACATTTTGCATTTTAACTCAGCAAAAAATGCTGAGAACTCTCAAGATTGTTTGCACCTGCAGACAGTTGTCTCCATGTAAAAGTAGTCAGCCGTGAGAAAAAAATACAGCTAACAACTTTGCAACAGCATGAAGGAATCTTTGTAAATTTCACTCGGAAGAGAAAATCGCCTGACTGACTGCTTTTAGCTGCAGACTTCTTGTCTCTCACTCTGAACATTTGTTAATGGAAAAAAACAAGCTAATATCTTTGCAGATGCAAGAAGCTTAGCATTGTTCATGGCTATCATCATTTTGTCTTATTTTTAAGCCTATTTGCTTAAAAAAAAGTTGTTTATAGATTAATCAAATAAAATGAATCTAGACAGCCATCACTGTAAAAACAAGGGAAGTTATCATCTTAGTACTACATGTAATATAATTGGTACACTTTTACATCCCATCCATACCCAGCAGGCCAAGATCACAACATTAGAGTAACTTAAACTTCTGTACAGCCTTTTTACTCTTGTTATATGGTAAAGCCTGTATTTCATACAATTAAAAAAAAAATTACTTTAATATCATTGTCACATGTAACAGTCACTGAGAAGACTGCCTACAGTAAAAAACTCTGCATATTATACAAAACTGCTTTACAATGTAGCATGCAGTTTATATCATGAACTGTTTTATACATATACTAATAAGAACAAATATTGTTTTATTTACTGTTACTTTGTTCCGTTTAGTATGCTTCTAAACATTAATGACATTATGTGCAGGATATATGCTTTACAGTCCATCCGCTAGTTTAACAAAGTCAAAAGTCTATTTCTTCTCAGCCGCTTGTTCTTGCAAAGCCATTTTTCACAAAAGTGATTAATGTCTTATAGTCTCCCATTTATTCAGTAATTTCAGTGTTGCTGGTCTTCTTTTTGGTTACCTACATCTCTAAACACCAGGCTCTGGTTAAAGTCCATGATACTGCTGCTGATTCTTCTAGTCAGCTTCTGTGTTTTTCTGTTTCTCAAGCATTTTCCTTTGGAACATTGGAAAAAGTTTCGCTGGCAAAGTCTGTTTATGAGCGATATTGTCAGAAGAATGAATAACAGAGTCCCCTTCTGCTTGCTGGCTAAACTTTTACTTCCTCCTTAGCCTGATGTGAATCAAAAAAAGTCTTTGTTCCTCCTACCTCTGGACATTCCCTGATTAGCGTGGTAAATTTTCTTCTCTTATGTCTGATGTACAGTGAATAATTATTTTCAAAAAACATTCTTTTTTTCTTCAATTTTTAATACTTTTCCCTTCCGTTACATTTTTGTCAGGATCATTTTTTTTCTGCGGGTATGATTGCATCTTTACTAATACATGTCTTGGCTGCTGTCTTATGGACAGGTTAGGAGCACACACTTGAGTCATTTCAGTTAACAAATCCTGCTATGGAATGCCAGTTTAGTTGCTTATGTATGCTTCCATAAAATGAATGCAGTCTGTTCCTTTCAGTTTATCTGATAACTGTAAGCCTATCAATACAGTAGAAAATATCAGGTTTTCTCTGCACACTTTGTCTTCTAACTCTACCATTGTGTGAAGCAGCTCTTCCTGAGAAGCCTCAGCCAGCCTTTTCTTAATGTCAACCTTTGCTATTTATTTATTTCACATCTGTTTGAAAAAACAACTGGGTCAAAAAGTGCCCATTTTCAGCAGAGACCCAGGGAGAAAAGCTCCACAATCACAATCTTTCAGAAATCAATTACAGATATTTTAAAATCACAAAGTATCATGTAACACTAAAAAATATAGGAGTGAAAAAATGTAATAAGAAAAACGGAGAACATGTTTCATAGTGGAGTGCAATGAAAAACAGTAATATGAGTTAAAGTATGCAAGAAAAAAAACATTAGTCATATTGTTTTTTTACATAGATTAGTATGCGATAAATGAAACGTGAGACAATTCTAATAATATTTATAGTATATAATTTATAATTTATATTTATTGATATTTAAAGCAGATATTAGAGATTACATGATTAGAGACAGTGAGGGGAAATTGAATGATGTCTTAGTATGAGAGAGGGTATTCATGTTAAGGTTATATAGAAGGAAGTAAGGATGGAGAAAAAAGGAGATTGTAAGAAGACTGCGGGGGGTGGCACAGTGGATCACATTGTCGCCTCACAACAAGAGGTGCCCTGTTTGATTCTTGGCTGGGGTGCCTTCTGTGCAGAGTTTTTCATGTCCTCCCTGTGTTCATGTGGGTTTCCTCTAGGTGCTCCCACATTCCAAAGCCATGCAGTAGGTGGATTGGATGCACTAAATTGGCCATAGGTGTGTGTGTGTGTGTGTGTGTGTGTGTGTGTGTGTATTTACGTACGGTGTAGAAGAACTACAGCGGCAGGGCTAGCCTCCCGGCGGTGTAAACCTTGGCTCTAGATGATTGTCATTGTTGAAGTGACACCCCGACCCCATTTACAAAAATAGGTAAAAAGGGTTGTGGATGGATGGATACAGGGTAGGGAATTTTTTTGCATTTGTAACAATTCATCTGACTTTGTAGTTAAAGCTTCTATTTTTCCCACCCTTATATTATTTGAATTGATATATTCCTTCAGTATTTGATTTATTTTAATCACCTCTGAGTACATTTGATTTATATTTTCCTCTAAATTGCTGGAAGCCATCTTTTGAACCAAAACTGAAGTTTGAACTGCTATTTACTGAACAGCTGCAGGATTCTTCCCAACCAGTGTTTTCTTTCACCTTTTCTGGTTGACTTTTTTCACGTTTTTCTACATTACTCTTAGCCGGCATCCAGGTAGTATACTTAGTAGCCAGTTACTGAGTTTTACTCATGCTCACAATTTCACTGGTCCTTTTTTCTCAATTTCTGTTTTCACACTGAGAAAGCTGAAATTAAGCTGTTGATCAGTGTGCAGCCATCTTGGAAGTCCCCCCAGCAACACATTAGTCTTATTGAATGGTCTCTTATGTACCTTATTAATGATCCTGCAACAGCACTGTCATTCTTTGCAAACACTCCTTCTGCCATTCAAGACACCCTTTTCCCATGTGTATGTAAGAGACTTAGAGGACAAGTATGCCCCTGGTGGTCACATATTATGAATCATATAAAACAAACGAGACATTGGGTGGAGTTCATGAAAGCAAAAGCAGAATGATAGAAATCTAAACCAAAATTACATTAACCTAAGAAAACAAACTAGTCTAGCCACTAGCACTGCTAAATCTACCTGCCTCCGTGAAAAATACCTATCAACTGTCTCTAATCCCAAGTTCTGGAAAGAACTTAAATTGCTTGCCTTATCCATATCACTCACCCCCCCCCCCCCAATTCTTTTAACAAAGGGAGCAAAAGTAGTAACCATGCAGAAGACTTTTAAATCTTTTATTCTATTGTCCATCCAGGACATCACTAACTAACTCATTCAGTCCTACTAATAATGATTAAATGACTTCACCAAACAACCTTACTCAAGTTCCTCTCTACACTCTTGCTGAATTTGCACCTACTTTCTACTTTTGAGAATTAACCATAAAATAAACCAAGAGCTTACTTAATAACCTTAAACAGTACTCGCCCAACCATCCCATTTTTCCTAGCACAGCTGAGAGCTGTATTGCCTAGCATCTTACATACATCTACAACTTATGTCTTGTTACTGGTATACTACCACCTGCATTAAAATATTCTATCATTATCCCCATTCCAAAAGTACCCTCCCCCAAGTCCCATAAAGATTGATGCCCTGTCTCTACTCTGTCCTTTGACTAAAATCTTTGAAAAGTTTCTCTATAAGCAAAGCAACTAGTTAAGAAGTAGTTAAGTTTGGCCCTCTTCAAAAGGAACCTTGACATTTGGATGGGAGATAGGAAAATCACCCCGGGGAGCACGTCAGTCACCCTGCTAGACAAGGGTCCAGGGAAATAAATATTGTGGGAAGAAATGGCCAAGGAATTGCTATTGCTAGGCTTGTAAAGGCCCTAGGGCTGATAACCTAGTAACAATCTATGAACCTATAAGAATATAAATAGTTATAGTCTCTATCTGACAAACAAGATGGCTTCAGAAATGCATTCAGCACTACAACTGCTGTTCTCACTGCTGATAACTCTATCTATTGTGTAACATGAATAAAAGTCTCATTACTGTTTTTTTGTGGATATAACTAGACCTTTGGAAACAGTTGACCATAACTTCTCCTCACCAAGCTAGCCAAACTTACCGTTAGTCAAATAAGTATTAAGTGGTTACAATGCTATGTTGAAAGTAGAACTTTTCAGTTTCATTCAAATAATCATGTGGCCGCTCAACATAGGAGTCTCTCAAGGTTCACTACTAGGACACATTCTCTTTTCCGTATTCATCAGTGACTTCCCAGTTGTCCATCCCTCATGAAACGTTACTCTATGGAAACAACATACCTACTCCTAGCTAATAAATGCCCACATACTTTGCAAGCATGTTTGCAACAATCCTTCAACAAGCTGTGCCAGTAAACCATAACAGAAACAATGTAATGCTGTTCTCTTCCCCTCATAAGCATTCTCATATACCCACAATTGTAATAAATATCCAAAACAATGTTATACCCACAGTCACATGATGTAAATACTTAGGTCTTACTCCGGATTGTTCCGTTACCTTCACTACCCATATAGATAGTATTTTGCACATAGTCCTCTCCCAGCTGAAGCTTTGTTGGAGAATTTCATAACTGCTTTCACTTGCCACTAGATTGGCCATAGCTAAAAATGTTCTTCCCAAAATGGAGTATGGTCTTCCTCTACTGACATTTCATTCTTCCTATAATATGAAACCACTTCAGACCAGCATAAACAAAATATGTAGATCTGCCCTTTTATTGGATACCCACACTCATTGCTGCCTTCTTCTACAAAAGGTAAATTGGCTCCCAGTAACTGAAAGATATGCCTGCCTACTTCACTAATATATAACATTTTAAACAATGGATACTGCCCCCCCCCCCCCATTAATAACTCTCATCCTTCCCATCAGAAGACCTAACTCCCTTAGAAAATCACAACCTGATTATATTTCCTTTCACAGACCACTCTTCATAACACTATTTGGTGAAATGGCCTTTTTGAAGGCTTGGTCCTGCCATATTGAGTAATCTTTGATCTGACCTAAAAGGCAAAGAAACTTACAGATTTCAAAACAACTCTTGTTGAGCCACCCCACTGTGTCACAGCATGTAAATGTTTTACAGATAGTAGCTAGCAGTTTTGCTGTCTACTCCTGTGTTTTCCTGGATTTATCAGCTAGTGTATCTGATCTATACAGCAAGCACTGATCATTATGTGTATTGTATTTTTTCTCCAGCATCCTGTATTGATATGTGCAAATTCCTGTTCTAATATAACTTTGCAAACTATTTACATTGTATCTACTTGTATATAATCTTAAATTTCATAAATGTGTATGTATACTATATAATGGTACAACTTTATATTTCTGTTCCACTGACTTTTGCCCATATAGGTCCAGGTTGTAGCTGAAGAGAGTCTTGACAGGTATGCCTACCCAATTAAATAGAAAGAAAGAAGGTTGGGTGTTCATCTTGGATTTTCTGTGGCTCTCACACTAAGTTGTTACCTTGGAAAGTGGGCTTCTCATTAGCCAGTTGAAGTTCAAAGATCATCTCTACACATTGAATGCTGTGGGGCAAAGCTATTCATGGTGCCTCACTTGATCCAGTCTGACAACCAGACCATCTTATGGGTAACTAAAAAGACATTCCCCCACAATGTTAACCCCTTTGCAGAGAACACGTGAGTTTGGTATTGTGCCATAGACAAGCAGTGTCACTTTCTCGATAATTCACAACCTAGGTGAAGTAAACATGCCGGTAGACTTCCCAAGTACTGCATTCTTCCAGTCTTTTTTACAAATGAGGATTCAATAGCTGCTTTTGATATTCTGGGACTGAGGCACCTGTAAGACTGTTTTTTGCCATTCATAAGCAGATGTTTCTTCGATTTTCTCACTGGAGCAAGGCTGAGATGGAATAGATTCCAAATTTCAAAATTCAAGGAAGAAAGACCAAACTTATTTTCATTAACCCTTGCTGGGTGAGAAGGTCTGATTTCAGCCACTGAAGTCACTGGTTGTACGGGAATTATTTCATTTTCATGACAATGAAACATAGCACAGATGGCATGTTATCTAGCTTCACTTCAGACCCTGATTCATGTTGCAGATCCTCTGGTCCCATCTGTCCTCCTGGCTTTGCTTATCACAGATAATTGTAGTGTACAAGAAGCCTTCTTCCCAATGATTGTACTCTGTGAAGTAGAGATGGTTCTGCATTGGGGAAAATATGTATCTTGTTTTACCCCAGTCATTTATAATGATGTTGGTGATTTAATTCCAGTCCCAGTTACTCCATGGTCAAGGTGCATGTGTATGCCATTTCTACCCATTATGACATTATGGACTGCAGAATTCTGGCCCAGCATTGGCTGGTCAAGTATTTCCCCGAAGGGATGTGCCCTCATTTCAGTAATGCATGTCCTCTGAATCTTGAAATGCAAAATTATCAGCCCAACTTTTATCCTCTGTTTGAACCTTCTAGTTTGGCAGCTTTGAAATTCTTAGGTAAAAAAATAAGGTTTTTTTTTTAGTGGCTGTAAAACCTTTCTGAAACCCTGCATGCCCTTATCTTTAAGTTACCATATCTGATCTTCCACAAGGATCGGGTGTCTCTTAGGAACATTCCATGCTTTTTCCCAAAAGTGGTGTCATAAGTGTTTTTAAGTCATTCAGAGTGAGTGCATTGTTTTTTGCCATTAAGTCATTGACCACTATTTGAAAGTGGTATGGTTAAAGGCATGGCTTTTTCCATGCTTCCTCCAAGAATATCTCCACTATGGACAATTCAACCATAGCTATGTGTTCATCAGATCACACCTTCAGTAAGCATTGCTAATTGGACTGCTACACTGAGCACTGTGCCTTCTTTGGTAGGTCTGTACTTTCAGACTTAGCCTTCTCAACTTATACCTTTTGCCTGTTATACGGCTTTTCCATCTTGGGTTTTAGTCGCTTTGGATTCAGAGCAACATATGGCTTTTCCATCTTGGGTTTTAGTTGCTTGGGATTCAGAGCAGTCTTACAGATGCAGTATACCTTTTACTTTATCAACTGATCTTGGAAGGGATGCTCATCATATTTGAATTAGAAATACCTCATTCCCACTATGTCTGAAGAGCCCCTTCATCCAAAAGCTCTAGATGTGAAATGCTTATTATTTTTTCTTTTTGCAGACAGGATGTTGCTTAGAGTTTGGGAACAAACTGGTAAGCTCAGGAGCTAGGTGCTCATCCCTAGTGATATTTCAGCCTGTGTCATACTAAAATGTGTGCTCTTCTAAGTACAGTAACTTTCTGGAAAAAATATGCTGAAATGGAAAGGAGTGAGGGATAACACAAGTCATAAGACCCACCAATGATGGTCTCCCATTGTATGTCTAATTTTATTTGTAAAGATGTGTTAGTTGTTGCTACTTTTTTCCATTCTTAAATTTTCTTTTTCGTGTGTGTGTGTGTGTGTGTGTGTGTGTGTGTGTGTGTGTGTGTGTGTGCGCGCACATGTGTATGTATACACATGCAATAATACCACAGTTAAGACTGATTTTAAGTGTCACATAATTTATCCTTGTATTTCATTTGTTTGGCTGGCAGTTGTTTTTATATTGGTTAGTAAAAATGCCTAACAACCAAATTTAGTGTGATATTTTGACTTTGAAGTTTCAAAATTCAAGATGTGGAGATCATCTGTACAACATACAGCACCTTGAATTATTTTCAGGCAGTGCATTGCCTCTTGGTTTATAGTAAACCCTTAAAAAATCTGCCATGACAATGAACATCCCCCTTTTACAAAATATGTATTTAACTCTTCTGGCTTGACTTTTGTAAACTGGTGTAATATTTTAGCACCACATAGCAAGAGCTTAATAAGAAAATATGGTCTAGTTTCTAAACCAGTGATTAGTTTCTGCTGTTAATTTTCTGCATTTGTGTTTAGTTTATTAACTTTGTCCATAATTTGCTTTAACCAGTGATTTCTGGTTTTCTTTTAGAGACCAATTTCCAATTTTGAATTTCCAGTACAATTGACAACATGGTTTCATCGTTCTGTAATAAAGAACAAGCGTAAAGAGATCCATGAACTGATTATGCAGTTGCACAAGGAGCAATGCTAGTAGTTACAGCAGTACATAATCACAGACATTTCTAAAGCTTAGAAGGTGGCAGCTTATTCTCAAAAGCTTTATACAGAGCTTGGGTTTACAGGAATCTATGAAGTCATCATCTTTAATCAGCTGCCTGTTGGGAAACTGGACAGTATGAATAATCCTCCGTGTTTAAAAATATTTACAGTTTGTAAATTTGCAGCAAGATGAAAATCTGTGAAAGCATTTTGTACAGTTTCAGGGGGTGGAAATATGAGATAAAAGCATCACAGAATAATTGCATTCTCTGTAATATATTTTATATTTAATAAGTATTTGTTACATAGATTTTAACCTAATTTCAAAGATTGTTCAGACTTGCAAAGTAGCAGCTGTAGCAGCACAGAGGTTCATAGTCTCTCTAGATTTATATATATTTTCTACATTTGAAAATGTTAACATTTTGTTTTAATCCTTTGTGGCTGGAATCACTTCTTGCTGCAGTCTGAAGTCGTCTTGTATTTATTTATTTAAAAAAAAATTTCTTTATTGTCATTGGATGTAGCATTTTGTGTTTCATATCGGTCCATTGCATCATGCAATCAGCAGTAGAATATCTCTTGTTTGTGCTAATATTGCAAAAACATTTATTTTCATTCTCATGTTTATGTAGCTTTTTTAATGAAGTTATATTGATTGAATATCCTAGGCCTTTTTTTATAATACCGCATGTCACAGTACCAGTTTCCATGTTCAGAATTTTATTATTAGGAATCAGAGTGCATATTCCAGACTAAAGAAGGCTGCTTTTTAAATACTGTCTCCCCAGTGCCTTCTAAGTTGGCCAGAATCCATGGCAGATGATATTATTGCAGTGATCAAGGATTATAGCCAGAAACATGTAGTTTTGGAATTGGAATTTTGAGCATATTGCCACATTGGTGCTGTTATCAGCAGTTCTACAAGTCTTTCATTGTTAATTAGAAAACAAAGTGAAAATTTAAACGGTGGCTCTTTAAGTATCTCAGAAGCTCATCTGTTCAGCATAAATGCACTTATTGACAAATTACTGTGACATTATTCAGACAGTGGGTTATAATGTGAACTGTAAATGACTCTGAGAAGATAGTTTTTATTAATTCTCTCAGGTCTTATATTACAGTGTCTGACAAGCAGATGCTCAAATAATTGAATGCTCACTTTAGATAATCTTGTACATAATGCTGTTATTAACATTGTCTCCTATTATTTAAGAAATCTTGTAGGTCTTACAACAAGGGACTCTTTATAATAGACTGTTTTCTACTATTTCCCAGTGCCCTGTTACTATGTAGTCACTTTTCTTATCTCTCCCTGTTGAGTCACATGAAGCACCCAGCCCATGCCTGCTCCAAGGGGTGATTTATGCTTCCTTTTATTTTTAGCTACTAACTCACTTTACATCTCGTTATAGTATGCATCATAGAAGGATACCTAGGTGCCTAAGAAGATGCCTAGAAGTGCAGACTTTCCAAGCTTTTTTGTGGTTAACAGATTAGTAGCTGAACTCATCATATAGCTTTCTTGTTCTTCCTTATCCTAGAGCACAGTCTCGACAGGCTTTGTGAATACTTCAGCCTAACATTCTGGGGTAAGAGAAGCATGAGGCCTTCCTTATTACACACAAGCTAGCAAAAATTGAGTGCACATATCAGAGAGATCAGCTGGAGAGTTATCCGTTTGATGTTAGGATGGAGTCAGAGAGGAATAAGGTAAAGAAATGTCACGTTGAGAGCAAAGTGTTCTCCATGCAGTTTGCCATCCCTCAGTATTCACCTTCTGTCAAGTTGTTGATATCTTCTTATCTTTAGTTGACTTCAAGTATGATAATAGAGGAGATCTCTCAGCACCCACTTTTGAGAAGCAAGACCCAGTAGGATGACCACTGTTCTCCCCATTTGACTTTTTTTTTTTTTGGTAGTGATTCAGCCAGAGCAGGCAGTTGAGTCCATGGGCCATATTTCTGATGTTGCTCATGAGTGGGAGTCCACTGTTTTCTCCTCCCAAACTGAAATATGTTCATCTACAAGGGTGAACATGCCCCAGCAGGTTCTCTCATGCTTGTTGAACCTTTGGCTTGCTTTCCCTTTTACACTGGATTTTCTCAGTCTTTCAGATGCTTGGTGGGAGATGGCTGAATGTGGGAGAGCATCATTTAGCAGTAGGCATAAACTCTTAACAGTGGGTTTGGCCCAGACTTCTCAAGCACTTCCACAATATGTGGTACAAGCCTCCATGCACACCAAGTTCTTTTTACTCTGTTGTGGAGGGTGACTAGTTCTTGTGTTTAGAAAAGGAGAAACATAGGTTTGCTATTTTAAGATCTTCTGTTTCTGAAGATTCCCAGTGTGATGCCCAGATAATGGAAATTTAGGGGCCAAACTTACTTTTTTTCTTCTCTGGCAACAGATTTTTATTTTGACAAGAGTGATTGTTCTGGTTTTCCGTATGAAGATTTTTCCTTTTTTGAAACCATCTCTAAAATGAATAAGTGTTTTCAGTGGGGAAAAATGTCATTCCAGTTTCTTTGAAAAGCATATTGTGATTTATTACCACTGGAATTTCCTCAGTTAATTCCTGTTCCTCCTGTTTTACCAGTTTTTAAGGATATTTTTATTAAAACCTGCAGCCCTTAAGAAAGCAGATAGACTATAATGTGTATTAATCTTGCAAATACATATTTTGTAATCCCAGGTCTGACCCTGCAGTGATTGTATTGTCAAGTCATTCTGCAGCTAAACATTTAGTAAATGCTAATCCCTCTGACATGGATGGGAAAAGCTTGTAAAAGGTTTTGGAAAATACATTCCTCTGCCACTCTTAGTCTCAGAATTCTTAATTGTCAAGGTTTATAAACATTTTAGCCTGCTTTAAGAATATGAGGAGCATAACTACCATTTTTTCCTTCATCTGAATATAATTCTTCTCAAAATCTATTATTGCTTTTTTCTCAAATAACCAAACATTCAAGTGTTCTTAAAACTCAGTTGATGCCTCTTCTTTGTAGAGCAGCAGCTATTGGGCATGTAATGAAAAGGTTTGCATGGTTTTGTTCTCAAAAATGGCCTGAATATGTAAATGCTTAAATTCTGAATTTTGTCATTGATAAAGGGGGCTGTATTTGGACAGTCTTTTGCTGAGGTACTAAAGAATGTAATGAGAGCGCGAAACTGATTCAAGGAGTTACTCAGATTTTTCAGTTTTCCTTTTCTTAAGTTCATTAATGATTTCATCCCTGATTCAGGATCCTTTTGTAAAAAGCAAACTAAGAAGACTCAGCAAACTTCAGGCAGGCAGACATTCAAAAAACAATGGTATGGAAGCTCAAAAATAAGAGGGGAGCCTCAAAGAAACAAGGACAGTCCAACGAGTCAGAATGACTATCTACAAAATGTAACCCCACCCAATCCTGGTAACCCTTTAATTCTTTCCCCCAAATCTGTTTCTCCACTTCTTTGTTTGGCAACAGGTAATTTCACACAAATGGGTTCCAAGAGTTATCTGTCAGGGTTACAGATGACAGTGGTTGTCCCTTCCTCCTTTTCAGGAGATTCATCCTCATCCACCAAATCTGACTTTGTTATTCCCCCTGTTGTTTTTTCAGCATTTACTGACTGAAGGAATAATAGAATCAGCCCCTGTCTTTCTAACAGGGAAAGGACTTTATTTAAGGATGTTTTTGGTACCAGAGAAAGAAGCTTCATGGAGACCAGCCCTAGATCATTCCTTTCTCAACGGTTTATGAAAGTACTAAAGTTCAGAAGGCTTTCCCTTCATAACCTGTTATCTCATATCCCCTCTTTATGTTTTTTTGCTGACTCTAGATATAAAGGATGCTTATCACATTCCAGTAGCCATATATTTCAAGTATTTAAGACGTGTTTGTGTGTGTCTGGATTACACTTTTAATTTTCTGCATTACTGTTTGTGTTATCCATTGCTCCAAGGGTATTTAAAAAGTGTCTAGCTCCATTGATAACCTACTGCAGACTGCAAACTATTCACAGTTTTCTTTATTTAGGTGACTTGCTTATCTTTGCAGAGTCTTTTTCAACATGTCCGGAATCTCTCACTTAGGTAAGAGATTTCCTTCACAGTTTGGGTTTCCAGGACATAGTCAAAAATCTTGTCTAATTCCATTCTTCAGAATAGTATTCCTGGGGTTTCTTCTGGGTACAGCTGATCAAAGAACATTTCTCCCTTTCTCATTATATCGGTGCATCTGCAGGTGACTCTTACTGATGCTTCTAGGCGTCAAATATTGCTTGTTCATATTTGCATCAATAATTCCAAAACCATGCTATGTACAAGGTTTTAAAAGATTTCATCTTAAAGCTTACACAATGGCAAACTCAACTGCATTAATATTTGACCTCTGTCTAGTGCAGGCAAATAGATATTAACTGTCGTTTTAGGTTATTAATTTGTATAGATATAATTTTCATATTTTTCTAAATATCTCAATGACCAGATAACACAAACAGAACTCTTTAGCCTCATATGAATACTTTCAGTTAGATGAATAAAATGCTGCTGATAGTATGTGTGTAACTTGAGTGGTTGCTGAGATATTGTAAGTTGTTTACAAAACATTACACATTTGATAGTTACAGTGTTTACTGCGACTTATAAAAATTGGTTTAAGACCTAGAACCTAAAGTATTACTAGTATAAAATAGTTTGTGTTGAAGAGTTTGTCATTTATATTTCTTTCATAACCACTATGGTTCCAGAGATGTGAACATTTGTTTGAAATTTGAGGACATAATTTGATTCTGTCAAAAGGCTTAGGTTCCACGTATTGGAAGTTACAGTGCAAACTTCCTGATCTCCATTGGAGTGAATGAGCTAAGGAAAAAAAAAAGTAGATCTATATCTAGATTAATTTCGTACTTTTTCCACTCAGCCAAGGACTTCAGTAAATGAATTTTTCAGGCTTTTAGGATTCAAGAGATCTATGATGCACATGATTTTCTCTAGCCAGACTTCACATAAGAAAGATCCAAAAGTACCTAAAATCTCTTTGGTCCAACCATCAACACCCCCCTGACCTTTCAAATTCCATTTTTGGGATTTTTTTAAAAGGGAACTGCTTTGATGGAGAGACCAGTTTTATCTGAATCCAGGTCTCTCATTCTCCCTTCCAACCCCACTACAGTCTAACAACAGATGCCTCAGACTTTGCTTGAGGGACTGTCTTTGGAACACAAAAGACAGACCAAAGCATGTAAATATCAAAGAGATGTTGCCAGCAATAAATACACACAGTTCTCTCAATCCTTTCGGATCCTCAGGACCACTACAAGTGGTCACAGTCGACACCACAGTGATGTAGTATATAAATAAAGATGGGTTTCCAGATCATATACTCTATGCACATTATCCATGTTAGCCTAGGATGTAGTAGTTCAGCACCCACTGTTTCACTATACTAGTTTCTTACTTTCTGTCAAAACTTTGTGGCTATGGAAGACAAGCTGAGTAGGACCAGGACAGACCATCCCAATGCTGGATGTCATAGTCCTTATTCATGAGTATAGCAAGTGCCCACTGTCTGTCCCACCAATAAGAAACTTAGTCAATCATTCTTTCTCCAATTTCATACTCAAACTCATGGGCATTCTAAGACTGTCATCACAACATGGACTTAGCATTTTACTGTTCTGAAATGCAAAGTCATCTTTTCTTTAGCTCTCTTCAAGCCTCCTAGTTTAGGAAGCTGTAGCAAACTTATGTTGGCATTTGTAATCTGTTTTAAGCTTTGCCAGTCTTGGTTAATCCCTGTTACTTTATAGCACTTTATTGATGCTGTCACTGATAGGGTGGCTAGTGGTATTGGCTGCTGGGCTACAGCCCTTTCTGTGGGTGGAAAGAAGAAGAAAAAAAAGAAGCTGTATTATTTTTTTTTTCTGTTTACTATTTCCCATTACTTTTGTGGAGCTTGGAACACTTCTGAGGTGCAGATAGAAAAAAAGAAAATGGCTTACTCCACTTGCCATAATGTTTTAAAATAGGCTGGCATTATTTCTACCCCATAATGTTATCATCCCTTGTTACAGGCCTTCCTGCCTTTTCCAGAAGGCAGAAACATCACTCCAAAAGCAGTGAGAACCCATTTCTCTCAGCTCAGAAGACTGAACATCATAGATGAAAGTAAGATGGAGCAACCTTTCTAGTATATGTATTTCCTAGCCCTGCACATGCCACTTTTGCAGCATGTAGGAAGGTAAGTGTGTTAAGTGAGAAAATGTGTGTGGGTGGGTGTTATTTTAAGAGAAAATGCTCACACGTGTATGTATGTCTGTCTGGAGGCACAGATGCTCTGAACTGTTTTTGATTTCATAGAATATCTCTGATGTAAGTTTGTGTTTCTTTTTCTTTCCCAAATCAATGAGTACTGACAAGACATTCGAGTTTCAGACTAAACATCCTTCAGGAAAAGTGTGCTAATTATAATTTTGTTTTTTGTATAAAGGCAGTATTTTTCCCTGATTTTGACCTTTTGTCCCCATAACCTATTTTGCATTCTACTTGATTCTTAAGCTGAGATTGAGAAGTTTATATAGGGGGAATAGGGGTTTTGCAGTGAGTGCATGCTGTATTCTGATGACAGTGAGCTGGGAAGATATATTTCATGCGTAGCACCTACTTATGGATTTATTAATTCATTTGTTGACAGTCAAACTTTTGAGATGCAGTCACAATTATACAAACAGCAGTAATTGATAGTCACATCAGTGTGTGAGTAATATATGCTGTCACCCATTTGTGATTTTGTGAAAGATCTCTGGTTTTGCCTAATATTGTGGTCTGTTCTTTGTAAAGTTTGTGTTTTTTTCTGGCAAGTGAATGAGGATTGCAGTCATTAAGTAATGACAAACATTTGATTTTCAGACTTGATAGACTTCGGAAAAAAGCATACTAATGCAAATCCTGTTTTTCTGTCAACTTTCTAAGTATATAAAGACAATATCTTTCCTTGAATTTGTTCCTTTGTCACCTATTATTTAGTAGCTTTCTCCTTTATTCCTGAGCTAAGAGGTTGAGAGGTATGGGGGGAGGTAGCTTGTACAATGTACTTTGATGTTCTGTAATGGGTTGTGAAGATACTTTCCTGCGTGTTGGTGATGTATTCATTAGTTTGATCACAATCAGACTTCTGAGGTCTACAGTCATATGATTGGTTGCAATTGATGGTGACATCTGTGTATGTGGTCATGTGTGTGTGTGTGTGTGTGTGTGTGTGTGTGTGTGTGTTGGTGGGTTAGATGCTGTTAGCAGTTCCTGATTTTTGCCTCATATTTTAATCTGTTCTTTGTAATATGTATTTTTTTTTCTGGCAAGTCAGTGAAGATTGCAGTCACCAAATAATGACAGACATTTGAGATTTAGCAAACACTAAGCCTGTTATTCTAGCAACTTTATAAGTTGGTAAGGGCAGCATGTGTCAGTGAATTTTATTTATTTTTTTGCCACTCATTATTTTTTTAGCTTTCTCCTCTATTATTGAGCTAACAAACTGAGAGGTGGGTGGGGAGGGGGACTCCAGTAGGTTGAACACTGTTTTCTGACAACATTGGGAAGCTGAATGCTGTGTAGCAATTATTTATATATTTATTCATTCAGTATCACTCAAGCATCTGAGGTGTACAGTCACTGCCATACCAGTGTCTGCAGTTGATTGTCACATCTGTCTGTGTGTATGTATGTCTGCACAGGAATTTGCAAAGGATTGCATGCATGATTCTATCAGCAGCAAACTGAAATACATGTGGCTTCAGACATCTGAAATGTACGTAGCCTTTTAATTTGCTGAAATGGGTGGTGTTGTGTTTCTGTCCGTCTTTGTGGAGGTTAAAATAAATTGTGACTAATTCTTTTATTTCACTTATCAGTCAGTTTGGCTTTAATTGCTGGGTACAGGGATTGTTGGTGAATACAAGTGACTGATCCTGCTGTTATTTAGGTTAAATGGTCATCATTCTTTGTAGAACTAATGTTCATTTGTATGAAACCAGCTAGAATATTTACTGCAGTGTTTTTTTGTTTTAAACACAGACATATGAGGTTTGCACATTTATTAATGTGGTTGTAATTAACGGGTATGAGGTCTGTTTCTGGTGAAAATGACTGGCTATGTGAGGGAGGGTTTGCATTGTGTAAAAGTAGAAATTGTCCATAATTTGCTTCACTTTCCATCACAGGCATAAGGATCGTAAACAATAAGTTACTTGACTCTTCTGGTTTGGGCAGGATGTGTGTGTGACAGCAGATGATCATTGGTGCACTTGTGCAGCAGTTAGCTTTGTGTCTCATAGTGCTTGGTTTTGTGGGTGAGTTTTTGGCTGTGATTCATTCTGCGGAGACTGCATGTACTACCTGTGTCTGTGTGGGTTTTTTATCCAGGTACTCTGATTTCTTTTTCCCTTATCCTCAGCTGTATGACGTATACCAATGGCCATTTGTGTTTTTACTTTCATCCCAATCTAACACCAGAGGGTTACAAAGAAGGTGACTTTTTTGGCAGGGATAGAGAGGCAGACATTTTTCCCCACAAAGGATTTATATGTCCTTACAAACATTTGTCATCTTAGTTTACTGAGGACTACTTTTTGTGAGATTTGAACATTAAGCTTTAGACACAACTTATTTTTCCTTGGAAAAAAATAAGACAGAATTTCCTTCATTACTTATTTTTTTGTGCGGGCTAACATTGAATCAAAAGGTTAAAAAAAGGTTACCTTGTCTGCACGTTCTGTAGTGGAGTCTTGTTCATTTAGGGTGGGATAAAAGGTTGGGTGAAGCAGAAAAGTAAGAGAGTATGAAAATAAAACAAGAAAGAAGTAATCTGGATGCTAGGATGGGGGAAAATAGTCCACAAAGTAGCTATAACGAGTGAGTGCTGAGGTGGTCTGTGGATGAAAGTGACTGACATAATATCTGCTGTTTATGTAATATCCATAATCCTGCTGTCTGGCCTGGTGGATTTGTTCCAGTGACCTAGAGGTGGTGTGCCTCTTTATCTCACCGATTCTAACATGGTTATTGATGAGTGTTGCATTAGAGGCAAGGTGAGAAACCAGTGTAATGAAACTCCTAGTCCTCAGTGTAATTGGAAAGGCTTTGGGTAGTACTTGTGCTGCAAACTGGGAGTGGTCATAGACTCTCCAAATTATGTCAACATCCTACAAGAGGGTCTTACACAAACAAATGAATGGTGCCAAAGTCATGGCCTTAAACTCAATACAAAAAAATGTATTATCATCCCTTTTGGTAAGGGCGATGTTCCTGCTAACTACCACATCAATAGCATCACCATAAGTACACACTTAGTGGTGAGAGACCTGGGCAGACAGGTTAACAGCAACAGTACCTTTGACCACCATGTCTCCACAGTGGTAAGAAGGGCATTTTATGTGGTTTATCTCATAAGTAAGGGTATTTCCTCCTGGAAAAAAAGAAGTTATAACCTCCCTGTACTCTTCCCTCATCAAGCAATAATTGAGTACAGCGACCCTTTTGGTATGTACCTTTCAAAGCATCTGCAGTAATTGGAGAGACCACAAAGGTTCCTCACAAAATTCAAGGTCTTCAGCTTCTGTCCCATGTGGATCATTTGAAATCACTGTCACTTTATTCTGTTTCATAGAGACTACTCAGAGGCAATCTCTGCCTTGCATACAAGGCAGTCTATGACCCTAATTTATTGGTAATGCTGCATCTCCATAAGTAAAATGGTATACGGGTTACTCACTCTAAAGACCTTAACCTGGTATGTGACATTAATAGAACCTGCTGGAGGGACAGATTTGTCTCCCAGAGGTTACCACACCTTTGGAACAGACTCCCACTTCATGTCAAACAAAGCACCTCATTGGCCCTCTTCAAACACAATCTGGGCATTTGGCTGGGTAACCATAAATTCACCCCAGGGATTCCACCTGTCTTTCTTTTGGACAGGAGCAATAATTACTGATTGAGGAAGTAAGGATGGAACTTGGCTGTAAGGGCCCTAAGGCCATTAGCCTAGTAACTTCCTATGATCCTATGCATGATAGAGCTGAAGCTAGTGTTTCTTCAGGTGTATGGGGACTGTATGAAACTCTGGGCATGTTTGTGTATATGGTTAGACTGTATTTGGTTAAATACCTGAACAAACAGAAGAATTTACATTCCTAACCTCTCTTTCAGGAAGCTATGTATATTTGGCAGTGGGTCATTGACAAGGACATTTCTTGTTGTTGCAGCAGAATCAGATGTCGCTGATGACATTTTACTCGTAATGCAACCCCTGTGCTGGAGCTGTATCAGGAGAGTTTTCAGATGAATTTCTGCAAGTGAAGCAGTCTGGAGGTCAGTCTGATTACAGCCAAAGAAAATACTTTCCTTCCTTAATACTGCTTCTCTTTATCAGGGCAAGGGATGGGAGTGGGAGAGGGCTGTTTCTGTTTGGATTGCTGAATTCTTCTTAATGCCTTGACTCTTTGTCACTCATACTTTTTCTGCTAACTGTAATAAGAGTAAAAATATCAGAGCTAATTTTTCTTATGCCCGGTAGACCTAGGAGAGTCTTGTTTTAGGGTCCTTTGGATTCCAGACTTTTGCAAGTCCATGCCTGTTTAGGCAGAGGGCATGTATGCCCTGTGATAGGATGATTGTATTTGAACCAGTTCTAGGCTCCTTTGGTAACCTTGTAGTACACCTTCCCCCTCAATCTTCTACAGGAGCTGTAGGAAGTGCATGGAGCTGTCAGGAAGCCTTCCACCATATGCACATATATAGCAAGATGGAAGAGCTTCTCTTTTGTGTGAAAACAGATGCACTCTTCCACAAAAACATTACGGAACTTGAAGTTCTGCTTTGCCTAATGTACCCATTTACTCCGAGGTTTACTGTTTCTGTGACCATGGTTTAGTTTTCAGGTTTGTCATTGTATCATGACTTTCTGCAAGGCAGGATTTTTTATTCATTATTGACTGCTCAAGCAATTTGTTAGTGGGGCTTCACCTTCACCTTCTTGCATTTCATGGTTATTATACTCACTCCCCCTGTTTGATCCAGCTAGATCAGTAGCCTTGGGATTTCTCTCTTGGAAAACTTCACTCCTGATGACCATTGCTTCTGCTACTCAGATTTCTGAAAATCATTTTTTTTTTTATTTGTTGGACATCCTTTCTGGTGTTCCACAGGAACAGGGTCCATCTTTGGTCACTCTTGTTTCATTCCAAACATTCAAGAGTTTTAAGCTTTGTTCAAAGAGTCCATTCAGTTCTGTTTTCTTCCATAGATAGAATCCAGGAAAAAGTGAACTTGTTCTTTCTTTGGAAGTACAATGCAATATCAACTTTAGCAGAAGCGACTGCTTGGATCCCAAATGGCTAACTTTTTCTTCTTATTTGCAGAAGGTAAGAGGGGTATAGCAGTTAAGTAGTTTCTGGCTGAGTGGCTTTTAACAAGGTGTCTTTTGCCACCAGTCTTTTAATTGTCTGTTAAACAGTGTCATCAAGGTCATTCCACTTGATGGATGACCATAGTGAGTTCTTGATTTAATTTTTGCTTCTGCTGCTAGCTGAATATTAGACCCTGTCTCTCTAGTGACGTATTCATTCACATCACAGAGCATGAGCTGAACGAGAAGGTCCTTCTTTGATACAGCCGTCAGGGGTGCTTAGAAATTTTCATGTTTCTGCCCTACACCCCCTGGCTGCCCACATTGATTGTCCTTTACATCCACAAGGGATGTTGCCAACAAGTAGCACTGGCCCTCTTTTCAGAAAATGGGAGGTGGTTTCCCTGTCTTTCTCAGAGAACTTGCACCATCCTTGTGTGCACACATTCCTCTCCCACCCACTATGAGAGGCAAGAAGGTGAAGCCCCTTCTCATTGCTATTTTTCTTTTCCTGGCTCCTTTAGTGCCATTGCGACTAATTGAATCTTCTGAGTTGCAGTCAAGATTCCATCCCTCTGCACCATAAAGTTAGGGTGACCCTTTGTTTTTAGTACACAGCTTCACTGCATGTTTTTATGTAGTTCTCCACTACAAAAGAAGAGCATACTCTGGCATATCCGTGCTGCAGGAATTTGCCTTCTGATGATATTTAGATTGCAGCCCTGGCTTCTGCCTCCTTTTCTTATGGGACTTTTGCATATTTTGGGTTGTATTCATCTGTCAGTACACAGCTGAGGGCCACATAAGGCAAAGAATAATAGACTGGTAATTATTCTCTGTACCATATTATCTTTAGGAGGGCCCTCAGCAGTGAGTGCTTTTTATTTTTCTCATTTCCTGTGTGCCTGTTTGGGTCTGTTAAGCTGCCTGGAAGTGGAAGCTTCAGCTGTATTACGTATTTGTAATCTGTCGTATGTTTTTGTCTGGCAGGTATGCTCTGCTGTGTTCAGTGGTACTTAAGAATTATGTAATCCTAGGTAAAATACATACTTTATACCTAATAGTTGCCATTTCCTCCATGGGGTTGGGTGGTTGCCTGTGCCAGGAGCACATAAGCCCCAAAAAATAAATTCTCTAGAGAGTTTACCTGGAAAGAATACTTAAGTGTCACTGCAGAGAGTCTTTGAAGATCACATGATGCAGTAAGTATTCATGTGTCTGTCTGTCACTTCCAGGGACTGTAGAGAGGAAGAGTGTAAGATTAGATCAGAGTAAGGGTGCTGTATGTATATTTTTTCTTTTACTCATTTCATACTTGTTAAAACTTTCATTGTGTAGGTTGTTTGGTTTGCAAGTCTCAACATACCAGACAAGGAATTTGTAAATAAGAACAAACAGCGATATATGATGTGATACATTTTGGACAATGATGATTTTTTTTTTTTTTTGCTACGAAGTACTATTATTCATTTTCAATGTACTTTGTGTTACTGTGGTTATAAAATGTCTTATTTTAAAGAAAACAAAAGAGTATCATGATTTTTATAATAAAATACTATATGTCTTATTGTTGTACATGGGTTCATTAACATTTTTTTAAAATCAGGGTTCCATGTATATGAAGCGTTAACAGTCTTGTAACCATTAACAAAAAAATGTAATGCACTTGATTTGTCTGGGTATAGTACTCATGCTTTAAATATCATCCCTTTTCCCCCTAATTTCATTGTCTACTATAATAACAAATTCAGATGCGTCTGTTATAAAGCTGTCTTTAAAAATTTCCAATTTATTTATTGCAAGTTAAATTAACATTTTCTAATCCTGTGAGTAAAGTGTTTTTGGATTTTCTGTATTCATTTACAGCTATTGTCAATAGTATAAACTAAAGATCTGGTATCAGGAGTCCCCTTCGTTGGTTAATTGTTGGGATTTTTTTTTTTGTGTGTGTGTGTTCCCCATCTGAGTTCTTTTTGGGTTGGTTTGCTGAGCATGCATAAGTTACCACATCGGTTTACCAAGGTGTAAGGAGCAGGACTTACTAGTGCCCTTCTTAAAATTATGCTCCTCCAGTACCAGTTGCTTATTGATGTGTAGTATATCAAGTCCACGGTACTGAGCTAGTCATTATTCACTTGGATTTGGAAAACGTAAGTTCCACAGTCTTCAGTATTATCATTGCAATAGATAACGGATCACTTTGATATTGTGCCTAAAGCCTTCCTGATATCAGTCAGCAAGGCAGTTTTATTCCTGAATTTGAGTTTAATGGTTTAAGTGCCATCTGTAAAACTGAAAAAGATACAAACTAATTCTAGCAAGCATCCATCAAGTGCGGCTTGCAATCTGATAGTAACTGCTCTAATGACCAAGGTATATTTTACTGAAAAAGCATTAGTTAACAATACAAGAGTGGTTGGCAGTACAAGGGTTCAGTGGCAAGCTGGCTGCCTCATATTTTTAGAACTCTGGGGTTAATCCTGATTTTTGTATTCTGTGCTGATTTAAGTCTTCTGTCTGCATATGTTTCTCTGGGCACTCTGGTTTCCTCCCATATGATGTGCATGTATGCTGTTGTGGTGTAGGTCATGACTGAAAGTGGTCCAGGGACCAATCCACTTAACAAATGTCAGATAAGTAAAAAGCCTGAAGGTTTTAAATCTTACAAAAATTGAAGCCAGTCATGGTATTACTGAGAAGTCCAAATAAAGTGCACCTCTTACAACTTGTTGTAGCTCAGATTACATTGCTAACAGAGCAGTTCTGTAATGTTCAGCCAGTGCTCTAAAAGGAAAACTGATGAAGAGTTTCTCCCATCTTGGTTGTTGGGTTTAAATAATATATCTTGTGTTGAAGGAATGGCCATTGTGCTAGCATATAGAATGCGTGTGACCTTCTATGTCATTTTCAGCAGGTTAAATTTCAGAGGGGCCTCCATTTGGTAAGTGTAGGAGTCATTGCCTGTTGCATATTTCTTATGTGTAGTAACTACCCCTCCCACACACACACACACACACACAAAAAAGCCTTCATTTGCAGGTGATGCAGGATATCTGATTGAGTCAGGCCTCAGGACAGCAGATCATCAACTTTTACACATTAGTAGAACATAATTCTAAACATAATCATGCCTAAAACCATGCTGCTTTAGAATGGGTATTTAGGCTCCTTAAGACATGTTTCAGATTTATTGGCATTTAGTAGGGGACTGTGCAGTACTGACAAGACTAGCAGTGAGTTTGCTCAGTGTGTATGCTGCACAACCTGAGTGAGTATGCTTTGCCCACACATCTAGTCCTATCTCAGATACTAGCAGTTTTACAACTTTTGATTTAGGATAAGAGTGATGAAACTCATGAAGGTGGGACAGCTCCCTACCCCATGGAAACATAGATGTCCTTCAAGGATGCATCTGCAGTCCTTACAAATGGGTTGTCCTGTCGTCAGGCAGCCCTTCGGTCGGCCGGTTTCCAAAGTCTGGGTCTGGCCTCGGCTGATGTCGCACTTCACCCGACGTCATAGCTGCAGTTATTCGGGTATAAAGGCATCAGCCGATGCCATTTTCCTCAGTCTTTCTTGCCGCGTGGCGCCCGAAGCAGAAGCTGTTCGCAAGTGCCGGTCGGTCAGAACCAGAGATTACTACTACCGAAGACTTCTAAAAAGCTAAGTACCCCGTTGGGGACTCTTTCTTGCCTCAGCCGATGTCAGAAAAAGTGAATAACTGTTTAACTTGTGGGAAACAAATACCTCATAAAGATTTCCACTCTTACTGCTTACCTTGCTTAGGCCCAGACCACGACGTAGCAGCTTGTCTAGCCTGTGCTTCTTTCAACCGACGGACGCTTAGACGTCGGTCGGAATTTGCTGAAGAGTTTTTCGCCCGCTTTTGCTTACATTATGCCGCCGGATACTCCGACCACGCAAATTTCTAAAAGCGCAAGGAAAAGGACCGACTCGCGGTCCGCAGTTTCGCCGAAACCGGTTAAGCCAACCGCGAGTGTCTCGGTTTCGCTGAAACTGAGTCTACGGTTCTTCCTTCGCAAAGCTTGCCTCCTACCGAGGCCTCATCCAGCTTGGCTGAATCTGCTACTGAAATCCCACCCGCTCTTGCAGGTTCACAGGATTTATCTGATACTATCCCTTTGGATATTTCTACCCCTGCACGTGGAGCTGCTAGGCCACCTGCATCCATGTCGATTAAGGCCTTTGCCAGGGCTAAAGCAGCAAAAACTACCAAGACTGTGCCTGCTAAGACCCCCCTCTCACAGGCCTAGCTCTAGTTCACAAATGCTTAGTCTAGCAGAGGATCTCATTTCTTTGATCCGGGGATCCCAACCACATCCAGACAGGGCCTCTCACCCACCTCCAGAGAAGAGGACTAGAGTAGAGCTCCCTGAGCCAGTTTCTTCAGATGACTCTTTCAGCTAGGGCCTTGAACTGTCAATTCCACATGATTCAGTATCAGGAATTTATGTTAGACCAGTTAACTAAAAAACTGTCCTCGGATGAACCATTAGACAAAAAATCTGTACAGGAAATGGTACATAGCATTCAGCAGGTCAGTAATCATTCCTTAAAATGCGGCTATGATGCACTGGAGGCTTCCTTTAGATCAGCCATGACTGGCACAGTGATCAGAAGACATGCATGGTTAAAAGAGCAGTCCTTACCAGACCATGTTAAATCAAAGCTCCAAGATGCTCCCATGGATAAGCTCAATTTGTTTGGCTCCCCTGCACAGCAGGTGCTGAAGAAGGTGGAAGAGAAAGCAAAATCTGTCCAGACAGTCAAGGATTTCTTGCAGGTCCAGCCTCCAAGGTTTAGCAGGAACTGGCCTTCCAAGTATTGGTCCTTTCCAGACACCTCCAGAGCTCCGAGAGGCAGGAATAGGCGCTCAAGAGGCAGAGGTCAATCCAGAGGTGCCTACAGGGGACGTCAGTGGCAGACTAACAACCATTGAGGTACAGCCACAGATCCAGCCACCACCACTTCCACAGGACAATCACAGTGACTTGGCTCTGGCACCGCCTACCAGGGAACAACTAGAAGCACCCTTAGGCGGGAAGCTAGCCTTATTTTCAGTAAACTGGCATTACATCACAGGAGACAAATGGATTTTACAGACAATAGACCAAGGCTACAGGTTTCACTTCCATACTCTACCAAGGAAGAGAGGAATGCCAAACCTACCTCCAAATCAGAAGACAGAAGCTCTACAACAAATAACTCACTTACTAAGGATGAGAGCTGTAGAAAGGGTACCATCTATGGAACAAGGGCAAGGATTTTAATTCAGACTCTTCCTGGTACCAAGAAAAGAAAATCAATGGAGACCTATTCTCGACCTGTCCGCTTTAAACACATACCTCATTGTTCCAAAATTCAAAATGCTGACCCTACAGCAGCTTCTTCCCATGCTGGGCAAGGAGTCTTGGCTGGTAACTCTAGATCTCAAGGAGGCATACCTGCACGTCCCCATACGACCAAATTGCAGAAGATACCTCAGATTTCTTCCAGGATCAGAGCATTATCAATTCTCAGCATTGCCCTTTGGCTTATCTACTGCGCCCAGAGTATTCACGAAATGCCTGGCATCAGTAATTGCTCATTGCAGGCTTCAGGGAATTCAAATTTACCCTTACCTGGACGACTGCCTGTTACAAGCGGACAACAAAAACAAATTAACAAAAGATTTGGAAAGGGTCATTCATCTTCTACAAGCCCTGGGATACACAGTCAATATAAAAAAGTCAAGGCTGATACCATCCCAAAGGATAACCTTCTTGGGTGCAGATCTGGACACATCAAAACAAATGGCATTCCTGACAGTAGAAAAACAGGAGCATCTCCCTCTCTACTTCATGGCATTAACAAAGCAGAACCAGCTAACAGCAAGAAAAGTCCTGCAAGCCCTGGGTTACATGGCATCCTGCATAATATTGATTCCACATGCCAGACTACATATGAGAAAGTTACAGTGGTACCTAAGGAATTTATGGTCTCAGCACAAGCACAGCCTAGAAACCCAAATTCCAATAATTCCATGCCTGAAGCAAGAATTCCAATGGTGGGCTCAGGCCTGTCAATCAAACAAAGGACTGCCCTTCCACAGCACTCAACCAAGCCAGACCATCACAACGGACGCCTCAGACTTCGGTTGGGGGGCACACATGCTGGACAAGTGCATACAAGGCTTATGGACTCAAGACCAGCTGCACCTACACATAAATCAAAAGGAAATGCTGGCAGTAAAACTGGCAATCCAGACATTCAGACCATTTCTTCGACAGGGTCAACTGTTGATAAGGACGGACAACACCACAGTTATGTGGTACATCAACAAACAGGGAGGCACACATTCATACCCTCTATGCCGGATGGCAATGGACCTCTGGAATGTGGCCCTGAGCTTCAACATTCAGTTACAAGCAATTTTTGTGCCAGGAAAAGAAAATATACTAGCAGACATCCTAAGCAGAACTACCACGGATGCCCACGAATGGATGCTGCATCCGGACATCTTCAAAACCATTACAGGGAAATGGGGACTACCAGAAATAGACTTATCTGCATCCCCACACAATCACCAACTGAAAAAATTCTGCACACGGACGTACCACCCACTTGCTTGGAAAGTGGACTCCCTATCTTTCAGTTGGAAAAACCTGACAGCATATGCATTCCCACCTCTTCCTTTGATGCACAAGGTGCTATTGAAGATCAAAGAAGACCGTCCAAGGATCATCCTGATAGCTCCAGACTGGCCAAGGCAACATTGGTACCCATTACTGAGGAGTATGTCTCTGGAACAAATATGGCCTCTGCCCCTAGTTCCCTTGCTGTTAACACAGAACAACTTCAAAACCCTGCATCCAAACCTGAAAACACTGCAGCTGGCTGCCTGGAACATTGCATAAGACCAAATAACCCAGATTTATCTCAAAGGGTTAAAGACATTATCTTGGAGGCTCGCAGACCCTCAACAAGAAAACATTATTCAGCAAAATGGAAAAGATATCTCATTTGGAGTACTGCAAAAGGAGAGAATGTGTCACTGGTAAACATAGCTGACATCCTGGAATACTTGGCAGAGCTCTTCCGCAATGGCCTGTCCTATTCTTCCATTAAGATTCATGCATCAGCTATTTCAGCAGAATACAACTTGGATCCTCCAGTCTTCTCACATCCTCTGCTCAGGCAGTTTCTGAGAGGAATTAAAAATGTAAAACCACCTAGGAAGCCACCATTGCCAGCATGGGACTTGAACTTTGTGCTAGAAAAGTTGACACTTCCTCCTTTCGAGCCAGCAGCAACAGCAGAATTACAGTACTTATCATGGAAAACTGCTTTCCTGCTTGCAATCACTTCAGCAAGAAGGGTATCTGAACTACAGGCATTAATGGCAGTACAGCCCTTCCTGATCTTCCATCAAGATAGAGTGTCCATGAGAACTAATCCTACTTTTATGCCAAAGGTGGTCTCCAGGGTATCTTTAAATCAACCTATCCACCTGCCTACATTCTTCTCCAACCCACAGAACAGGGGAGAAAGACTGTTGCATACCTTGGATGTACATAGACAATTACGTTACTACCTGGACAGGACCAAGAGCAATAGAAAAACTGACCAGCTACTGGTAGCATATGCAACAGGAATGGAAGGAAAAGCAATCTCAAAACAGACAATCTCTAAGTGGATAGGAAATTGCATTAGATTTTGTTACTCCTACCATGGGAAGAAAACTCCAGAAAACATCAGGCCTCACTCTACAAGGGCTACAGCCACTACCACAACTTTTTTACGAGAAGTGGCTACCAAAGACATTTTAGAGGCTGCTACTTGGAGCTCCGTGCATACATTTGCCAAGCATTATAATTTACCCTTATACTCCAGATCCCGAGCAGGTTTTGCCACTGCTGTTTTGCAAGGGATCTTAACTACACCATAATCTTATTTCTCCTCCTCCCCCAGTTTGGCTATGGTATTCTACCCATTTGTAAGGACTGCAGATGCATCCTTGAAGGACATAGTACAGTTTTGTACCTACCATAAATGTAGATGTCCGATAGGCATGCATCTGCAGTCAGGATTACCCACCCTCCTTCCCCTCTGTGGTACTCCTAGGGTATTTGCCCATCTTGTAGCTAGCTGGGGGAATCTATTATGGTGTATTTGTTTGTATATATGTACATACATGCTTATTTTTTGTTTGCTCTCTACTGTTTGGAACCATTTGCATTTATCCAAATTTAGCCTTCCTAGAGGGCACCTGGCATCTGGGGCAAGAAACACTGAGGAAAATGGCGTCGGCTGATGCCTTTATACCCGAATAACTGCAGCTATGACGTCGGGTGGTGTGTGACATCAGCCGAGGCCAGACCCAGACTTTGGAATCCGGCCGACCGAAGGGCTGCCTGACGACAGGACAACCCATTTGTAAGGACTGCAGATGCATGCCTATCGGACATCTACATTTATGGTAGGTACAAAACTGTACTTTCCCAGTGCAGGTTAGCACAGGGGCTATAGATGCATCTTGTACAGACTTATGTCTAATGGCAAAACACATGGAAGAGCAACACAAATCATAATAATACGTATAGTATAGTAGTTGCCGTGCTGAAAACAATACAGATTATATGGTGCACTGCGTGGTCTCCACACAGCATATATCGGACATTACCATACAAAACAGAGGTAGAAAAGTGTCAAGTTGGTTAGTCATCATCATTTGCACAGGTGACGGATTAGACACCACAGAACAGCAGGTAAACTGCAGACATGACAGGCAGCAGCACTTTTCTGCCTTGCTTAAAAACAACTCAAAAGCTGGAAATCCAACATGAATACCCAGCAGGTTATAGTGTTTTTTTTTTTTTTTTTCTGAGATGTAAGTAATGAATTGCATTACAACTGAATGCTTCTAAACATTTGCTTAATATGGCATATCTGCATCTAAGGTGACCCAGAAAAGCTCTGACGATTGCTGATCCTGTTCAGCTAGATTATAACTTACACACATGAACTGCTTGCAACTGCGCACTTACTTGTGAGGTTTGGCTAGGTTCAGAAAAGGCTTTTGTACATGACTAGTTGCACCTTTCTTTTAATTTATTTTGCTTTAAGGTCTTTATGGACTGTGTGTTTTCTTGGACAGATGAGTGTCTTTATTTGTTACCTATATGTTTTTGGGAGGCACAGCACTGTTTAGACATCTGTATCTAGTATGGCTGATGTAGCTGTGGTTGTTATGACATGTCATTTATCATGTATTTGTATTTCATGATATAATGTTACTGGTGGTCTATCAAACAGAGAAGACATGAGCAGTAATAGAGTTGAAGGATTTTGTCTGGCAGGGGAAAAGGACAAGGGCCAGGTGGATTAAGTTGATCTTTCCAAAAGAACAAGGTGGTTTAGGATTACCTGATTTGAAGGGATATTTTAGAGAAACACAGTTAAGGCTCATATACATAATGCAAGTAGAAGACTGTAATTCAAAGTGGAAAGGGACAATGAAGAAGCAAGGGGGAGATTCAATAAACAAGGAAAGAGTGGGATTTTGGATGCAGATCTTTAAGGAGAGTAACAGCCACACAAAATATTATATTCTTAAGGTAGCAGAAAGTATTTTAAGAACTAAGCCAAAGAAAGGAGATTTTGCTGATAGGAATGACTGCAATTAGGGGTACACACAACAGGCAAAAGGGGGCTAGAATTTACTGGAGAAAACTGGCAAAGCAACCAAGATATTGGGAGAAAATAACTAAAGAGGAAAGTGTATATATTGTATATATATTGAACACACAAGATGAGTATTACAACTACTAGTGAAAAGGGCCTAAGGTGCACTAAGCTTGATATTTAGACTCAATGTCTTTTATAGCAATGTGTATATAATATTTTGTAACATGTTTTAAAAGGAATATAAACTTGAATTCACAATATGTAAACATACGATAAAGGAGAAATGAAAGTTACACCTTTAAACAGCCAGTGGATGTGATCAAGCTAATTGATTAATGCAGTTGTACCCTAACTAATTATTTAAACATGCGCATTGGTAGTGTCAGTGTTTGTCTGAAGAAGTTTGGATATTTATCCGAACGAAAAACGCTTAGTGTGTTTCACATTTATTGTTTTTAAAGTGTGTAAAGTATCGCTTGTCAATAAACATTGTGGATTTTCAGAAGGGGAGGTCTACCTCGTATGTCCTGTGGTATCAACGCTTTTCCGTCTTTGTTCTTAGTCTTGTAGTAGACAGCGTGGTTACTGGTTTGTTTGGAAGCATTGTTAACCACGCATAGAGGATGGACAACTCACAGGAAGGCGATAATTTTTCACAAAGGAATTTAACCCAGCTCTTGGAGCTAATCAATACACGCTTGGACTGCTTATCGGAAAAGGTAGACATTGTTACTAAAACTGACGGCAATGCAACGGAACCTTCAACTAGCACTGACCGAAGTCCAACCCAGTTACAGGGAGCATATAACAGCAAGGCAGCATTACCACAACGTAGGCAGACCAGGGAAGGGAGAACGGCTGCCCCAGCACTTCCAATTAACAACTTTGATCTTGGAACCTGGCTGAATGATGAACTGAACCTGGATTACATACAGGACGGTACTGTAAGTTCAACTGAAAATTCAAGTAGGTCTTCCTTGGTAGAAAAATGAAAATCATTTGACACTAAATTGTTTAAAATTAAGAAACTTAAGTTGGAATTAAACTATTTCAACAGATGTATTAAAGAGAAGATTGTCCCTAAGGGACTTAGACATTTTTCATACCCCACTGGTTTAGAATATGGGTCAGATTTTTACAACAAATTAATTGGACTGTACATTAACCATGGGTTAGAAATTTTATAGTGTATGGTTAAACATTATCAATTATCCTTGGTGGACTTGACTAAAGAAACTATGGAGTTAGAAAAAGAAATCAAGGAGGACTTGAATTATTATAGATATGAATTTGAGTACAATAGAACTCTATCTAGCATCACTCAGCAAATGTCAAAATTAAAAATAACAAAGTTGAAGAAACTGGATAGAGATTTAAAAGCATATAGAGAGGGGCTGGCTTTCCCCAAACCACCGGGCCCACAGAACTCGTCTGGGAGGTATAGGATGAACATTAATCAAACAAAAGTTTTGGATCAGCCAAGGGTGCAGCATAATAGGAATACCTCAGAGCGTTATATGGCGGGTATTCCAAATACGGACTTGGATTTTGAGAATGTGGAAGGTAATCATTTTGGGGATGACGTGGGTGAACCAAGTCCAAACCACCCCCAGGATGATAATGAGTGGCAATTACAAGGTCCACAAAAAAACTACAGAGGGGGAGGGGGGACAGTTGGAAATCAAACCCACCGCCTGGGCCCAAGAGGCAACACAACACCCGCAGTACCAACAAACATCAGGGTTGATTTTACACGAGACTGTGACTAACAAGGATGGGGACTTCACAGTATATAACTATACTGAGTGTTGGATAGACGAGGCATTGGTTGAACTATTTGCAAAAGGCCTTACATTTGTGCCAACAAAGACTTGTGACATTGTAGAGCTTTTAATTGACCTTAAAATGTTTACTCGGAAGTTAAATTTAAGTATTATGTTTGGTAATACAAATTTTAATGAGAATGAACTGAGAGTAACAAGTAGCTTTAACCCACCCCAAAATGTACTGTTATGTATGTTTGAACAATTATGTGAAAATGAATTCAGAGATAATCAAAAATTGTTCAAAAAGTAGGTACAACAGTAACATATCAGAAGAAGAAAGAAACTTACTGACGCTACTCAGGAGTCTCCCACTTAGGTTTATGAAACCAGATAAGGGGGGTGGACTCGTAGTAGTGTATAACGAAGATTACTTAAACATTATGTCAACATTATTAGAGAGTGACACTTATGAAATGGTGAGTAGGAACCAGTTAAATCAGGCATACCACAATATTAGGCTCTTCATTAGTGACTTGTTCACAGATGGGTTAACTGATATTGAACAAAACCATTACTTAACTATGCTGGCCCCAAGGATCCCTAAAATCTTCGGTATCCCTAAGCTTCACAAGAACCTAGTGAATCCACCATTTAGGACACTAGTAGATGCGAGGCAATCAATAACCTATCCTTGTGCAAAATTGGTAGACTCTATTCTTAAAAATTATGTGAAGAAGGAGGAACAAATTTTAAAGGATTCATGGTCCTTTTTGGAAGGAATGCAAACTACAGTATTTGATAATACTTTAAATTTTCTTACTGTAGACGTTTGTGAGTTATACTCATGTATTCCACAAGATATAGGTATTCAGTGGGTGGTGGAGTTTATTGGATCAAAGGGGGCCACGAGCAATGAGTGTAACCTGGTAGAACAGTTATTAGATATTATATTAAAGAACAATTTTGTCTCCTTTGTTAATAAACTATTTTTGCAAAAGATAGGTGTGGCAATGGGCTCCCCAGTGAGCGCAAGTTTTGCAAACTTGGTCATGGCCCACTGGGAGACAACCCACATTTTAAACAATCAATGGAATGTAAACATAGTTAAGTATAAAAGGTTTTTGGATGATATCTTCATCTTATTTAGAGGACATGAAGAGCAAGCGGATGAACTGGTAGAGTATTTAAATTCAACCACTAGCTTCCTAAGATTTACAAAGAATTTTCAGGAAACAACTATTTGTTTCCTTGATATTGAGTTAAGTAAGAATTTAGGGAGATATATGGCAAAAATCCACAGGAAAAGCACATATTCTAACACCTTCCTTTATTTCTCTAGTTCACATCCCCGCCACCAAAAGAAATCTGTGGTCAAAGGCCAACTGGTTAGGGCGACAAAAATGATCACATTGGATGAGGACTTTGAAAAAGAATGTGAAAAGCTTTATACCATGTTTTCTTGTAGGGGTTATCCAGCTTCATTCCTTGAAGGAATTTTTCAAGAAGTCATCACTAAAAGAAGTAAAGGCATATACACAGCAATACTAAACATTAATCCAGTAGTCAATCTGGAGAGTAATGTAGACAGCCCTGGGACATGTGTAGGTGATATAAGCATGAACACTAATAGTAATGTAGGAGTGGTTCCTGCCAATATGATTGTGAGTGACAGGAACTTCACTACAGCGCTTACATTTACCTTTTGCCCAGAAGCGCCAGACATTTGTAGGACAGTTAGAAAGTATTGGTATTGTTTATCATTGGATAAAGAACTTTCGAGGATTTTAAATTATGGTCTTAGAGGAACAAACATGAAACAACTACTTGAAAGGAAACCCAAAGTGAACAGAGGTAAGGGAGGGACAAATAAATGTGGAGCATGCAGGTATTGTACCTATATAGAGACATCAGACACCTTCACTATTAGGAAAGAGACCTTTCATGTGAGAGAAACATATAATTGCAATAGTAAAGGAATAGTATATTTAGCCCAGTGTAGACAGTGCCCGTCATTTTATATAGGGAAAACGGACAGACGTTTGAGGGACAGAGTCTACGAGCATATTTATGCAATCACGAAGAGCAAAAACGAAAATGCCCTTGCAAGACATTGTGCACAAAATGTTGGTCATTCATTTAAATTTATGGCTATTAGCCAAATCGTTATGGGTACACAAAATTTTGTGAATGACAATTTGTTAAAACTAGAATTGGAGAAGAATGAATTAAGCTGGCAACTTCGTTTAGCAGCTTGTAGGGAACCAGGTTTGAATGAAGTATGCTCAATTACATGCATACTAAAAATCAAGAGTTTACTCAGATAAACAGTAAGTAGTTTCGATAGTAGGAGGTTATTGCAAGTTAGTACACGCATGGGTTATAAAGCAGTACTAAGTATAGACACTCATACTCAGCATAAAAGATATGTGGGGTATGTAGGTTATAAAATACATCAGATATTGAAAAGGGAAGGAATACCACAGAAACAATATACGGGTTTTGGGGTGGGATTGGGAAGTGTTCTTCTAATAATCTTTTTAATTATTAATTGTTATGATTCTATTTTTATTGTGGGTGTTACATATTGTTTTATTATATTTCTTAACATGACATTTTAATATATTAGAATCAAGTTCTTTTTCTATGTATGCAATTTAAGTAACTTGTCAAGGTAGTGATATTTTTATATATATAAAAATATATAAAAAAATATATATTGAACACACAAGATGAGTATTACAACTACTAGTGAAAAGGGCCTAAGGTGCACTAAGCTTGATATTTAGACTCAATGTCTTTTATAACAATGTGTATATAATATTTTGTAATATGTTTTAAAAGGAATATAAACTTGAATTCACAATATGTAAACATACGATAAAGGAGAAATGAAAGTTACACCTTTAAACAGCCAGTGGATGTGATCAAGCTAATTGATTAATGCAGTTGTACCCTAACTAATTATTTAAACATGCGCATTGGTAGTGTCAGTGTTTGTCTGAAGAAGTTCGGATATTTATCCGAACGAAAAACGCTTAGTGTGTTTCACATTTATTGTTTTTAAAGTGTGTAAAGTATCGCTTGTCAGTAAACATTGTGGATTTTCAGAAGCGGAGGTCTGCCTCTCATGTCCTGTGGTATCAATGCTTTTCCGTCTTTGTTCTTAGTCTTGTAGTAGACAGCGTGGTTACTAAAGAGGAAAGTGTAATAGAATGGGAAGAGCCTAAGAAGGCATTTGTACTGCCTTTCCTCTCAGGCAAAGAAAAAGGGATAGGGAAAAGCCTAAGTGAATGACCTGCTCTAGTAGGGGTTTTAATTGCATCTAAAACAAAAGCTGATGTAAAAAAGGGAGAATTAGTAAGGTTCATAAAATACTGCACAGTAACTAAGTAATCAATCAGAGGAGGTTAGAAAAGATTAGGAAGAGAGATTGGATAAGCAATTCCCATGGAAACAATGGGAGGATGTATGTATGCCTCCCAAATACGCACCAAAGTCTAGAAGATTTAGGATTTATTCTTGGATGTGTTTGCATAAGTATTGCCAGCCCTGGGGAAGCAGTGGCTGCCATTAGTAACTCAGTTGGCCCCATTTTTTATGTCAAAAAGAAACAGAAAACCAGGCATGTATCTACTCCTCAAATTTCTTTGGATAGGAGTAGTTTACTGGTACAGGCTAATGGTGTGATTCAGACTATTGATTCTTCTGTAGAGTAGTAGTTAGTGAAAGGAGGAGAGATGCCTCCTCTCCTGAAGAGGTTCAAGATTATGAATCTGAACAGGAAGATCTAGGGAAAGATTCAGGGTTTTGTCCTTGGGTTTTTGATTCATACTCTGAGTGCGCTTGCTCTGATTCTCCTTGTGGGGGTTTCTCTTTCTCTGAGACTATTGCTAGAATGACCCATTGTTTTTAGTGGAAGAACACTATGATTTCTGAGTCCCTCGGAAAATATTATGAGTTGTTACAGAAAGATTTTCTAGAATCTACACCCATTCCTCCTGTCCTGCTAGCTTTAGAGGATATGTGTCTTTACTGCCTGTATTTTTCCTAATAGCCAGTTGTCCCTAAAAAGCCAGATGGGATGTATATAGTTGCTCACTCTTTTAAATTTTTGTACTATATTCCCAAACCTGACCCAGAAGGTATAGCTTTAGTTGACTCCTCTGCTGCTAAGCATTTAGTTAATTCCAATCCTACTCTTTCTAATAAGGATGGGAAAATTATTGATAGGTATGGGAAAAAAGTGTATACTTCTGCAACTTTGAATTTCAGAATTTTAAACGGTCAGGCTCATATATTAAAGCTTATTCTGACATATTGTGAAAGTATGAGGAGTGTTTTATATACAGTTTCTTCTTATAAAGAAAAATCTCCTTTAAATACTTTCTCTTCTTGCACAAGTCATTACTCATTTTTTGCAGTGTGTGTATGACTCTGTTGGTACTTCTTCCAGGGCTATGGCCACCAGAGTAGATGTTCTTCGTGTTTCACTGTTGCAGTCATTACATTTGGGCAATCTGCTGGCAAGTTGCCTTCAGTCAGCCTGAATTCCAAAGTCCTGGGTCCCACGTCAGCCGCTGTCCCCTCCTCCATGATGTCAGGGGCACAAAACATGCAGCCGATGCCATTTTCTTTAGTCTTTCTTGCTGCGCGGTGCTCAAAGCAGAAGCATTTCGCAAGTGCTGGTCGGCCAACTACTGAAATTTTCATGTTTGAGTTTCAAAACTGAAGTTTTCAATAAAGCTAAGTACCCCGTTGGGGAAACTTTTTTCCTGCTTTTTACCGATGTCAGAAAAAGTTAATAATTGTATTACTTGTGGGAAGCAAATACCTCATAAGGATTTCCATTTGTACTGTATTCCTTGCCTAGGCCCTGATCACAACGTGCCTGGTTGTTGGTTTTGTGTTAGATTTAACCAACGCACTATTAAGCGTTGGTATATTTTTGCATCTAAGTATTTTGGAAACAGATTTATCTGGTTTACTATCAAAATTTCGAAATGTACTCTGTCGACTGTACTATTGTAGAACACGGAAGTTCAAAAACGGTAATATCAATGTCAAAAAAACAATCTAGGAACAGGTTTTAACATGGGTCGAGGTAGGTGTTCAGTGTTATTCCGAACTACAAACATCTCCCCTACCTCGACCCATTCCTAGATTGTTTTTTTGACATCGATATTACCGTTTTTGAACTTCCATGTTTGACGATAGTACAGTCGACTGAGTACGTTTTGAAATTTTGATAGTAAACTGATTTAACTACCTAGCGATGTCAGATAGCAATCTGACTACTGGAGTACATAAAAAATGCAAAGAAAAGGGCAGAGAAAGGCAGTCGAGATCCAAAACCGATGACAAAGCTTCTCCTAAGCCAGTCGCCGGTTCGCCGGTACTCAGTGAGGTGCTTTTGCAGCCCTTGATACCCGCTGCTTTCGAGTCGCAGGCATCTACTGACACCCATGTGGAGTCCGGCATGTCACAAGATGCTCAAGGTATTGCACCAATGGATGTATTTCCCTCGGATGGGTCCGGAGCGCTGAGCAGGCACCGGCTTCTGAGGGTGTTTTCAGACCTCAACATTTTTATATCAAACCGAAAGCTGTAAAGCCAAAGGCAAAGACACCTTCTAAAACTAAAAACCCGACACCTGAGCCACGTGCACAGGCCTCTATGCCTAAAAAACAGATCAAAATTGCTGAAGAACTTATTACCTTGATCAGGGGTACCCATCCTCCTCTAGATAAGAGGCCTAGGCAAGACACTGACTATGAATCTTCAGATCAGGTTTCTATTTCTTCTGATTCCTCTTCTGATCAGGAATTATCTTTACCTCCCTATGAGGATTCTGATGCTGAGGAGTCTATTCCATCTACATCTCCTCCTGAGGATTATTCATTTGGAGAAACCTTGCATACTTTGAGGGTGCATTTTCACTGGGAGAGTCAAGACTTCTCAGAATCAAAAAAGAGGCTCATGGATTTCCTCCTCCTCCCCCCTCAGCACAAGCCTTTAGCCATTCCCCCTGTGTTAGACATTGTGGATGATGTCTTTTCAGAGTCAAGTCTGACCCCTGACTCTTTACCTCTGGCTCCCAGTAAGCCTGACAGGTATTACAGGGTCCCTGACTCTCACAATTTTTTTATTTAGAAACCCTGCTGCTGATCCTGAAACTATTTCACAGGGTCCAAAGGGAGATAAGGCCTCATCAGCAAAAATCCAACCCCCTCCAACAGAGATTCAAGGGCGCTGGACAGATGGGGAAAAAATGTTTATACATCTGCAACCTTGGCAATCAGGGCCTTAAACTGTCAATTTCATATGCTTAAGTACCAACAACATGTTATGGGATTGCTGAAAAGAAAATTATGTTGATTTCAGAATGTGCAGAAAATAAGGAATTGCAGGAATTATTGCATGCAGCTGAACAAGTTGGAAGGCATACTTTGCAATGTGGTTTTGATTCTTTAGAGGCCTCCTGCAGGGCCGCAGTTACTGGATCTGTGAGATTAGGAGGCATGCCTGGTTAAAGGAACACAATTTGCCTGATCATGTTAAAGCTAAATTGCTAGATGCACCTTTACTTCATGATTCACTGTTTTGGTATTAAGGCAGAAGAGGTTTTAAAGAAAATGGAAGACAAAGCTAAATCTATGCAAACTGTTAAAGATTTCTTACAAGTGCAGCCACCTAGATTCAGTCGACACTGGCCTACAAAAAATTGGTCCTTTCCTGTGTCAGACAGAGCTCAAAGGGGCAAATCCAGATGCCCTAAGGGTTCCAGGTACCAGGCTCAAGACTCATACAGGTCAAAGTAATGGGGCGCATCCACCTCCAAATCTGGAGGAGAAAAACCTACAGAAAGCAATCCCAATGACTTCCCTCTGCCTACACCAAGCACTTATCTTTTGGCAGCACCCATAGGGGGAAAAATAGCACTTTTGCTCAAAATTGGCAGTTAATAACCCAGGACAAGTGGGTACTGAACATCATATCACAGGGATACAGATTCCATTTCCACACACTGCTAATGGCAAATGGTTGGCCAGACCTGCCAAAAAACCAATGGGCAGAGACACAGAAACAGGTTATGTCCCTCATGGATAATAGGGGCCATTCAGACAGTACCAGAACAGAAAAAAGGGCAAGGTTTTTACTCGACTGTTCTTGGTACCCAGAAAGGACAAGGCCTGGTGGCCAATACTGGATTTATCGATTTTGAACACATACCTGGACATTCCAAAATTTAAAATGCTCACTTTGCAACAGCTTCTGCCCATGCTGGGCAAAAATGCTTGGCTGGTGACTTTAAACTTAAAAGAGGCATACCTGCATGTCCCAATAAGACAGTCGTGCAGAAGATACCTCAGCTTCAAGGCTGGCTTAATGTATTACCAATTCTCTGCACTGCCCTTTGGCTTATCTACTGTGCCCAGTGTCTTTATAAAGTGCCTGGCACCAGTAATTGCATTTTGCAGACAAAGAAGTATTCAAATATATCCTTACTTGGATGACTGTCTCATTCAAGCGGAGAACAAGGACACTTCTACGACACCTGGCATTCGTGAAAAGACTTCTAGCATGCCTAGGGTACACAATAAATGAAAAGAAATCACAACTGGTACCCTCTCAAAAGATAACATTCCTGGGTGCAAGCTTACATGCAACTGCCCAGATGGCTTACCTTACGCCAGACAAACAAAGGCAACTGACTACTTACTTCAAGCTGATGGCAACAAAAACCCAGTCTTCTGCAAGACAAATTCTGCAGGCTCTGGGCTTCATGGCATCCTGCATCCTACTAATTCCATATGAGGAAACTTCAATGGTACCTAAAAGGTTTATGGAGTCAACATTCACACAGTCCTGAAACAATGATTCCTCTCATCCCCTGCCTGCAAAAAGAGTTTCTATGGTGGGCAAAGGCCTGTCACCAAAACATGGGATGACCCTTCACTCTACCCCCTGCCAGCCAAACCTTAACAACAGATGCATCAGATTATGCCTGGGGTGCCCACATGGCAGGAAGATGCATTCAGGGCATATGGGCGACAAATCAAATGCATGTACATATCAACCAGAAAGAGATGCTAGCTGTTCAAAATGCCCTAACAGCCTTCAAGGACTTACTTCATCCAGGACAACTACTGATAAAGACGGACAACACCACAGTCATGTGGTATATAAACAAGCAAGGGGGCACACACTCATACCCCCTTTGCAGATTAGCCATGGCACTGTGGGACACAGCTTTGACCTACCAAATAAATCTTCAAGCTCAATTCCTGCCTGGAAAACAGAACACTCTGGCAGACGATTTAAGCAGAAACCTTATGGAAACTAAATCCACAAGTATTCAGCATGATAACAGGGAAATGGGGGAGCCCAGACATATATCTATTTGCCTCTCCTCAAAATTATCACTTGAAAAGATTCTGCACAAGGATTTATCACAGACAAGCATGGAAAGTGGGTGCCCTATCCTTCAGTTGGAAAACCTGTCAGTTTATGCCTTTCCTTCCCTGCCTCTTCTACCCAAGGTCCTCCTAAAATTCAGACAAGAGAAGCCAAAGATGATATTAATTGCCCCAGACTGGCCCCGCCAATACTGGTATTCAATCCTAAGTAACTTGTCTCAATACCCAGTTTGGACCTTGCCTCAAAGACCGCAGTTACTGTCCTAGCATAACAATCAGATCCTGCGCAATCAACTACAGACTCTGAACCTGGCAGCAGGGCTAATCATGTAATCATGCGAACGACACCTCTCAGTAAAGCTGTGATGGATGTCATTTTGGAAGCCAGAAGGCCTAGTACTAGAAAATCTTATGCTGACAAATGGAAGAGATTCTGTGCTTGGAATCAAGCACAATGAACTGATACAGCAGAGCCACATATTCCTCAGATATTACAATACTTAACTGAGATGCTTGACAAAGGCCTATCTTTCTCATCAATCAAAATCCATGCCTCTGCCATTTCAGCTCATTTCAATACAGATCCACCAATCTTTTCTCATCCTTTACTAAAGCAGTATCTTAGAGGAGCCAAAAACCTAAGGCCTCCTAGAAGATCACCATTACCTGCATGGGACCTCAATTATGTGTTGGAAAAGCCCACCCTGCCTCCATTTGAACCAGCCGCTACTGCTGATATAAAGTTCTTATCATGGAAGACAACTCTGCTACTAGCAATTACTTCAGCAAGAAGGGTTTCAGAGCTATAGGCCTTCATGGCTGTAGAGCCCTTTATCATATTTTACCCAGACAAGGTGTCTCTGAGGACAAATCCTACTTTTATGCCTAAGGTGGTTTCCAGTGTGGCTCTTAACCAAACAATTCATCTGCCAACTTTTTATCCAAATCCGCAGAACAAAGGGGAGAGAATTCTGCATTCCTTGGACGTACACAGACAGCTAAGATTCTGCTTGAGCAGGACAAAAGCTCTAAGAAAAACTGAGCAATTACTAGTGTCATATGCTGCAGGATCAGAAGGAAAGGCTATCTCAAAGCAGACAATTTCAAAGTGGATAAGCCACTGCATCCGTTTCTGCTACTTACACCATGGTAAACCTGTGCCCAAGGGCATTAGGTCTCATTCCACCAGAGCTGTAGCTACTTCGGCAGCCTTTTTCAGAGGAGTACCAACCAAAGACATTCTAGAGACTGCTACTTGGAGTTCTGTTCACACCTTTACAAAGCATTACCATTTGCCTCTCTACTCTAAGTCCAGGGCTGGCTTTGCCACTGCAGTGCTTTATAGTTGCACCTAATGCTGTTTAGCTCCAGCCTTCCAACCATAGCTTTGGGATTCTATCCAAATGTAATGACTGCAACAGTGAAACACGAAGAACATAGTACAGTTGTGTACACTTGCCATAAATGTAGATGTTCGAGTGTATTCACTGGTGCAGTCCAGGTTACCCTCCCGCCATCCCCCTGTCATTCTGAAGTTTATCTTTTCTTCTCTATCTTCTACAACCTATGTGGTGTGTATGCTTGTAGATGAGGGTAAAGTTTATATTGATGCATGTATATATATATATATATATATATATATATATATGTGTGTGTGTGTGTGTGTGTGTATATATATATATATGTATATATATATATATATATATATATATATATATATATATATATATATATATATATATTATATATTTTTTTTTTTTTTTTGCTACCTTTTTGGGGGCACCTGACATCAGGGGCAAGAAAAAATAAAGAAAATGGCATCGGCTGCATGTTTTGTGCCCCTGATGGCCTGAAGTCATGGAGGAGGAGACAGCGGCCGACGCAGGACCCAGGACTTTGGAATTCAGGCCGACTGAGGGCAATCTGCCAGTGGATTGCCCAAATGTAATGACTGCAACAGTGAATACACTCGAACATCTACATTTATGGTAAGTGTACACAACTGTACTTTTTAAGAAGGTTTGTTTGGCTGCATTCTTAGAACCTCCCAGATGATGTCAAAAACTATTTTAAATTCTCCCTTGAATAAAGATATAGTGTTTCGCTCTTCTGCTAAAGATGTGAACAAAAAGTGTTATGAAAGGGACAAGCTAATTCAGGGAATCTTTTAAGATTTTTCAGCCCTCCTTTTCCAAGTTGTCCAAGGGATTTTTTTCTCATCATCCAGTTTTAGGCACTAAACAGAATACAACAGTCTCAACAGAGTCCAGGTAAACAGACATTTAAGAAGATGTGGCAAGGAGACTCCAGAAAGAAGTGTCAGACCTACCAAAACCAAGGACATTCCAACACGTTTGAATGACTGTTCAAGAGACCTTGTGACCCCCTCCCATCCTGGCCTTTTTTTCTGTTCCTAAAAGTCTGAATTTCCATTTTTCTTAGTGGCAGCATATTGTTTCAGACAAATGGGTTCTGAAAATCATTCATCAGGATTACAGATGGCAGTGTGCAGAAACCCCTCCTTTCCAGGGAGTCATTCCTCATCCTGAAGATAAGACTCTTGTTTCCTCCTGATGTTCTTCGTGTTTCACTGTTGCAGTCATCACATATGGGTTATCCGGCTCCAGGTAGCCCTCAATCGGCCCAAATACCAGAGTCCTTGGTATATGACGTCAGCTGCCGCCAGTTGTAAAACTGATGCCAGAACGTCAGGTATAAAGGGAGGCAGCCGATGCCATTTCTCTAGTCTTTCTTGCTGCAGAGCCCGAAGCAGATGCAATTCGCAGTAGTGCCGGTCGGCCGTTTACCTTTGTTTTGCTTTCCGACTACCAAGTTGAAGACGCCTTCAGATAAGTACCCCGTTGGGGATCCTCTTTTCTTGCTTTAACGAATGTCAGATAAAGTTAATAACTGTCTTGCCTGTGGAAAACAGATTCTGCACCGTGATTTCCATTCCTATTGTATAACTTGTTTGAGCCTTGAGCACAACTTCCCTAACTGCTCTCTCTGTACTTCTTTTAATCTGCATTCCATACGCTGTAGAGCTAAGATTTTGTATAAGCATTTCGGAGTCTGGCCTAAGTTTATTGGTATGGCGTCTTCTGATCTCCCGACTTCGGATATACCTAGGAAATGCAAAGACAAGGACCGCAACAGGACTGGGGATAAATCTGCTGACGACGCACCAGTGAAATTGGTCGTCAGCACAGCAGTAGTCAGTGAGATGCTTTCGCAGCCCCTGCAGTCCGCAGATTTTCAGCTGCAAACCTCTGCCAAGACCTTTACTGAGTCCTCCATGCCGCAGTCTGCTTTTTTGTCTTCAGACCCTTTGCCCGTCACTGTCTCGGATGGGTCCAGAGCCGCTTTGCAGGCACCAGCTTCTGACGCCTCCTCTTTTTGACATGAGACCAGAACCAGACCAACCACCGTAGTTCAGACTTCTGCAGTTGCTAGGCCTCCTGAGTCCCTCCGGATTGCTAGTAAACTTTCCAGCTGCAAACTTTCTCACAAGCAGACGTTGGCCTCCCCACCTGTGCCTCAGTCCCAGTTGGCTGGTGATCTTCTTCCCCTGATTAGGGGCTCTCATTCCCCCCCTTCAAAGTGGACTAGGGAATTATCTCCTGATGTTTTGTCTGTCTCAGATTCTGAGATTTCCAGTATGTCTGCTGGTGGAGAAGGAAATTCTCAACTTTGTTTTTCTGGCTTTGAGGATTCTGATGCTGAGGACTCTATCCCTTCTGCCTCCCCTCCAGAAGATTTTTCCTTTGGGGATACTTTGAATATCCTTAGGGAGCATTTTAAATGGGAATGTCAGGATTTTCCACAGTCTAAGAAAAGAATCAGGGAATTTTTGGATTTGCCACAGCATAAGCCTCTGGCTATACCTCCAGTTTTGGAAGTTGTGGAAGATGTTTTCATGGAAAATTCTTTAACTCCTAATTCTGTTCCTCCTGTCCCCAGAAAACCGGATAGGTATTACAGGGTTCCTGAATCTCATCAATTCTTTTTTAAAAACCCCCTACTGCTGATCCAGAAATTATTTCTCAAGGGCCCAAGGGTGTTAAGGCTACTATTGCTAAAAACTCTGTGCCTTCTGATAAGAAGTTTAGGGCCTTGGACAAGTGGGGTAAAAAAGTCTATACCTCTGTAACTCTTGCCATTAGATCCATTAATTGTCTTTTTCACATGCTTAAGTATCAGCAGCACACTTTGGAGGCTTTAAAGGCTAAACTTCAAGATATTCCATCCATGACGGAGAACAAAGATTTGCAAGACTTACTGAATTCTGCCACTTCAGTTAATAAGCATTCACTTCATTGTGGTTTTGACACTTTGGAGGCTTCCCACAGGGGAGCAGTCACTGGTTTTGTAATTGGAAGGCATGCTTGGCTCAGGTAGCAGCCTCTTTCTGAACCTGTTAAGTCTAAATTGCTGGATCTTCCTTTGCACAAGGACAATCTTTTTGGTAATAAGGCTGAGGAGGTACTGAAGAAGTTGGAGGATAAGGCAAAATCTATGCAAGCTGTAAAAGATTTCCTTCAGGTTCAGCCTCCTTGGTTTAGTAGGCATTATCCTTCCAATAATTGGTCTTTCCCTGATCCTGGCAAGCAGGGTCGCTCTAGGCCTATGGGGTTTCAGATCTTCCAGAGGGCAGGCTTCTGCCCCTCAAAGGGCTAAACAGTGGCATGTTCTGCTAAATCTGGGAGTTCTAAGCCAGCTTCCCAGAGCAAACATTCTCAATGACTCTGGCCTTCTTGTGCCTACCTCTACGGGCCCTGGGTTTCCTTTGGGGAGAAAGTTAGCCAGGTTTGCAGAGGTATGGTCTACCATCACAGATGACAAATGGGTGCTCAGTATAGTAAACCAAGGTTACAGGTTTTACTTTCACACCTTCCCTGTTTTACAAGGGTTCTCAGACATACCCAGGACTCTCAGGGCAGAGGTGGAAACTCAATTTCTTCTTTACCGACTATGGGGGCTATAGAGCCAGTTCCTGAAAATCAGGCAGGCCTAGGATTTTATTAAAGACTTTTTCTGGTACGCAAGAAAGGGGACACCTGGTGCTCTATTCTGGATCAGTCTATTCTAAACACTTTTCTGGTGATTCCCAAATTCAAGATGCTCACCCTTCAACAGTTACTACTAATGCTGGGCAAGGATTTATGGCTGGTAACTTTGGATCTCAAGGAGGCATATCTGCACATCCCAATAAGGGAAAGTTGCAGGCAGTTCCTTTGCTTCAGGGTGGGGGAGCAACACTTTCAATTCTCAGCATTGCCCTTTGGCTTATCTACTGCTCCCAGAGTTTTATCAAGTGCCTGGCTCCAGCCATTGCCTTTTGCAGGCAGAGAAACATTCAAATGTATCCTTACCTGGATGACTGTCTCATTCAAGCAAACTCCCCAGAACAACTAGAAAAGGATTTGGATTTCATGAAGAACACACTCACCTCTTTGGGTTGCACTCTCAATGAAAATAAGTCAAAGTTGGCTCCTACAAGGGAGATTGTTTTCCTGGGAGTGAGTCTGAATACAGCCACCCAGATGGTTTTACTCCCTCAACAGAAGCAATAAGATCTTTTGGCTTACTTCAGGAACCTTGGCAAGCATGACCCAGTTCTCTGCAAGGCAATTCCTGCAAGCACTGGGGTTCATGGCGTTATGTATTTTGATGATCCCATATGCAAGGCTACATATGAGAGAACTTCAATGGTACCTCAAGAATCTTTGGTGTCAACACACACAGGAGTTAGACTTGATTCTTCCCCTGATTCCCTGTCTACAAATGGAGTTCCTCTGGTGGGTGACAGCCTGTTCTCAGAACAAGGGTCTGTCTTTCCGCCCATAGCCTGCCTGCCAGACTCTCACCACGGATGCCTCAGATGTTGCATGGGGGGGGGGGCCTCATCTGGAAGGCAGGGGCATACATGGGACTTGGAACAGCCAGCAGATTCGTCTGCACATAAACTTAAAATAATTGATGGCAGTGCAGCAGGCCTTGCTGGCTTTCAAGGACCTACTCTACCCTGGGACTCTGCTGATCAGGACAGACAATACCACAGTCATGTGGTACATCAACAAGCGAGCGGGGACTCACTCTTACCCCTTGTGCAGACAAAGCATGAGATTATGGTCCATAGCAGCATCCATGGGCTTACATCTTATAGCCCAGTATCTCCCAGGGAGGCTAAACTACTTGGTGGATCATTTGAGCAGACATGTTCTGGATCCTCACGAGTGGCAACTGAACAAGGACATTTTCCACCACATCACTAATCATTGGGGCTCCCCACAAGTGGATCTTTTCTCCTCTCACACCAGTCATCTCCTTCTAACCCTCTGCACCAACTAAGCCTGGAAGGTGGACGCATTGTCCTTCCCATGGACACATCTCTCAGTTTATGCATTCCCTCCTCTGCCTCTTCTTCCTAGAGTGCTGCTAAAGATAAGGGATGAAAAACCAAAGGCTATTCTGATAGCACCAGATTGGTCCAGGCAGCATTGATATCCCCTCCTTCACAGACTTTCACAGGCACAGCCTCAGCATCTTCCCTTGGTACCAGATCTGTTGGTTCAGGGAGGGGGAAAGTTCCTTCATCCTCATCTTCAAACTATGCATTTAACTGCCTTTTCTAATACTTTAAATCTTTCCCAGCAGGTGGTCAAAGTTCTTTATGAGGCCAGGAGGCCTAGCACAAGATAATCCTATGCAGATAAATGGAAGAGATTTTGCTCTTGGATGCTGGCTAAAGGAAAAGACTCCTCTCATCCTTCTCTTTCACTCATTCTTGACTACCTAGCAGGACTGTTTAATGGTGGACTTTCCTTTTCTTCAATCACAATTCATGCTTCAGCATATTTGGCTCATTGTTCTTTTGAGCAACCCATTTTTTCTCACCCCTTGATGAAACCGTTCCTGAGGGGAGCTAGTAATCTTAGACCTCCCAGAAGAACTCCTACTCCTGCTTGGGATCATAATTTTGTCCTGGAAAAACTTACTCTGCCTCCCTTTGAACCAGCTGCCTCTGCAGAGTTGAAGTTTCTATCCTGGAAGACTGCTTTCCTTTTAGCTATTACTTCAGCTAGAAGGCTATCTGAGCTGCAAGCCTTAATGGCAGTAGAACCTTTCATTATTTTTCACTCGGATCAAGTTTCTCTGAGAACTAATCCCTCCTTCATGCCTAAGGTAGTTTCCAGTTTAACCCTTAACCAGTCTATTGACCTGCCTACATTTTTCAACAACCCCCAAAATAAAGGGCAAAGGATTCGGCACTCTCTTGATGTGCATAGACAGCTGAGATTTTACTTAGGACCAAATCCTTTTGAAAATCTGAACAGTTGTTGGTTAGTTTTTCTCCTGGGGCTCAGGGTAAAGCTATTTCAAAACGAACCAACTCCAAATGGATTGCTCATTGTATTCACTTTTGTTACCTGCAGCATGGGAAGGTTCCCCCTCAGGGTATTAGAACCCATTCTACTAGAGCAACCTCTACCTCTGCAGCCTTTCTGAAAGGTGTGCCTACTAAGGACATTTTAGAAGCAGCTACTTGGTCTTCTATCCATACTTTCACAAAGCATTACAATCTACCTTTGTTTTCTAAATCTAGGGCTGGTTTTGCCTCTTCAGTTTTGCAGGGCCTTCTTACCAACCATTAATTTGTGATCCTTCCTCCACCCTTTGTATTTTTCCTGGACTTTGGGAATTAACCCATTATGTGAGGACTGCAACAGTGAAACAAAGAACATAGTACAGTTGTGTACACTTACCATAAATGTAGATGTTCAAGTGTATTCACTGTTGCAGTCCTGGTTTCCCACCCTCCATTACCCCTTTTTTCCTAAGGCACAGACTATTTATATTTTTATTTTTTGTATGACGTGTCCAGGGGACTAACTTCCTGGGTTAGCCTTCTTTTGGGGGCTCCTGACAGTTAAGGCAAGAAAAACTGGGGAAATGGCATCAGCTGCCTCCCTTTATACCTGACGTTCTGTCATCAGTTTTATAACCGGCGGCAGCTAACGTCATATACCAAGGACTGTGGTATTTGGGCAGACTAAGGGCTACCGGGAGCCAGATAACCCATATGTGAGGACTGCAACAGTGAATACACTCAAACATCTACATTTATGGTAAAGTGTACACAACTATACTTTCTTCATCACATGCTGTCCCAGTGAGTGATAGAACCAGTTCCTCCTTCACTGGTGAAGAAGGGGATTTATTCAAGGATGTTCTAATCCCAAAGAAAGAAAATGCTTGGAGACTAGTTCTGGATCTTTCTTTCCTAAACCTGTTTGTGATAGTGCCCAAATTCAGAATGATATCACTTCACAACCTGTTACCTTTTCTTGCTTTTTCAAGTTTCCTGGTAACTCTAAACTTAAAACATGCTTATCACATTCCGTTTCCTCCAGACTTCAGACATTTCTTCCTGGGTTACATTATCAACTCTCTGCCTTACTGTTTAGACTATCTACTACCCCAAGAGTGTTCACAAAGTATCAGGCTCTAGTTATAGCTTAATGCAGGCTACATGGTATCCACATTTTTCCATATTTAGATGACTTGCTTAACTTTGCAGAGTCTTTTTTAAAATGTCAGGAATCTCTCTCTTGGGTAAGAGATCTTTGCACAAACTGGAATTCCAAGAGAACATTCAAAGGTCTTTCTTGAGTTCCTGGGATGTCAACTAAACACCTCAGTTCAAAGAGCTTTTCTTCCACAGGAAAAATTGATCTTTGTTTAGATCTGTTTCTAAGGTTTCCCACTCCTCTTTGGTCGCTGTGAGGAAATACCTCAGGATTTTTGGTTTCATGGCATTTATGATTTTCATGATATTTCTGGCAAGATTCCACATTTGAAAGATACAGAGGCATCTGAAATCTCTTTGGTCCCATACTCAACACCATTATCTTTTCAGATTGCAGTGCTGGGGTTTGTCAGAAGAGGAATCACTTGGTGGAGACGATTAGTATCCTTAAATCAAGACTTCCCCTTCTCCCTTCCTGTTCCAAAGTAGACAGTTACCATAGATGCTTCAGACTTTGCTTGGGGAGCAGTTTCAGGAGAGAAAAAATTCAGGGAGCATGGGACACCAATGACAGACTCAAGCACATAAATATCAAGGAGATGCTTGCCCTGATCAACACACTTAATTCTCTGAACCATCTTTGGTCCCTGGGGCCTCTTCAAGTAGTTACAGACAATACTACAGTGATGTGGTACATCAACAAGTAAGGGGGGGACCAAGTCATATCCCATTTGTTTACTAGCTATATTAGCTTGGGTTATAGTCTCACTCTACTTGCATCCTACATTCTGTCAGAGCAAAATTGTGTGGCAGACAAGCCAGGCAAGAGCAGGGCAGACCCTCACGAATGGAAACTAGACCCGGGAGTCTTCCAATATTTGATTCATCTGTGTGGTGTGCCAGAAGTAGACCTCCTTGCCTTCTGTCTAAACAATCAATTGGCAAAATTCTGTTCAGGGCTCCATGCAAGAAGGCATGGAAGACAGATGCCTTTTCTTTGGACAAGATTGTTCCTGTATGCTTTTCCACTAATATCTAGGGTACTTCTGAAGATTCACAAGGCATTCCCCAGGATCATTGTGGTGACTCTCGTCTGGCCTAGGCAACCAAAGTTCTCCCTTTTTTTGGAAATGGCCAGGGGCAATTACCACAAGCTTCCTCACAGAATGGATCTACTCAAACAAGAGCAGGGGTGCTTGACACACCCTGACATCAGTCATCTTCATTTAACTGCCTAGACAGAGGACATGCAGCAGGTACTAATGAAGTAAAAAAAAACTGCTAGTAGAAAATCATATACTAATAAATGGGAAATGTTTTCTGTTTGGCGCCAACAACATAACCAACACCCATTCAGAGATGGTTGTTCTCTGGTTTTACAATATGTGTGTGAGTTACTATCCTATGGCCTTTCTTATTCCTGTATCAAGGTACATTTATCAGCCATTTTAGCATGTCTGCCCATGGGCCCCCCTATTTCAAGCAGTTGCTTTTCAAGATGTTTTTGAAAAAGGTTTTGCATTAGAGGCATACAAGTAAACCAGTGGCACCCCTCCTTGGTATCTTAATTTTGTGTTACAGAAACGAACACTTGCTCCATTTGAACCAGCTAATCTGTCTGACTTGAGGTTCTTAACATGGATAATATTTACTGATTGCTCTGACCTCTGCAAGAAGTGTATCCAAGCTGCAAACTGTCATGGTGAGCCAACACTACTTCATTTTCCACAAGGACAGGGTTTCTTTGAGAACTAATCCTTTTATGCCTAAAGTGGAATCTGAGTTTACTTTAAAAGAAACTATCCATCTACTTTTCTTTCCTGAACCTAAAAATGAGGGAGAAAATATACTCCATACCTATACGTCCATAGCATACCTCTCAACCTGGAAACATCAAAAATCTGGACAAGGCCCCCATGAAAAATAGGTACAAATCTGTATGCTGATTAACATCTAATCTACATACATAATTACCCCACCCGCTGTGATGGAATTGTGGGATACCAACTTTCAAACTCAAACTGAGGAACAGACAACCAAAATATGGCACCCTGCAGCCATTAAAGTGCTCCATTACCTGGCTATGTTGCCCCATTTACCATAAGCAATAATGTGTGCATACTGCTTTACTTCTACAATGATTATTTAGATTTTATTTTTACATTTTGCAGCACGACAATGCACAAACACTAACAGACATCTGCTAAACAATGCAACATTGTCTCACCATGAAAATAGACTTGCCATTAAAATGTCTCTGCCCTTGAAACTCACATTCATTGAAACATGATTGAAACTCACACCACATCCAAAGAAAATGCATCTGGTCAGTGGTGGATAAAGATTACCTTTGGGCTGTTTTCAAATCATTGGCCAATGGCCCCTTGCACACAAAACAAGAAACATACATGATGTGTTCTTTTCTTTGATACACCGTCCTGACTTTATTAAGTTATATTCCTTGTATAATACAGCACACTTGTTGGAGTGCATTTTAAATTTGTTTGAACATTTTTCCAGTAGGCTGTACTGTAGGTAATGAAACAAAATTCATGAACCAATAATGACAAAACTGCCCAATTCAGAACATTTCCATCATAAAAGTCTACTTACACACCCACACTATAAATAGAATGACAGTAGTGTAAGCCATAGGCATCTTGCACAGCTTCTCGCACTTATTTTCAATTTCAGTTTTTTGGGGGGAGGGGGACAAAAGGTCAAAAACCAGGGACACATTTTAAACATTGCTTGTATAATTTTGGAAAGTTGCTAGAATAAAAGCATTTCACTGGCAAGTCTTGAAATCAGGACCCTATGCACTACAGTCAGAGCAACATACCACTATGCCAAATCAGCAGTTTCCTGAAAAATAGGAAGACTGAAACTTAATGACTATCATTTAGTGAATTCAGTTCTCACTTCTCGCCATAGCTCTCTTAGCACAAAAAACCTGGACAAAGCCAATAATGGGGGAATACAGATTCAGTTCTTACTTCTCACTCTCCATAGCTCTCAACTCTTAGCACAAAAAACCTGGACAAACAACAAAGCCAATAATGGTGGAATACAAATTCTGTTCTCACTTCTCACCATAGCACTCAACTCTTAGCACAAAAAATCTGGACAAGCAGCAGAGGCTCCTTATCAAATGGAAGCAGGAATCAGTCTTCTTGTGGGGAGCTGGAGGCTTAAATCTTGTCCTTCTGCACTTTATGAATCATGGGCATGGCTGCTCTTCTTTATGTGTACATATTTTCTGAATACCTAGACTGTTCCAGATATACAGCCGTATATTGCATGTGAACACTGATAGACATCATTCTCATGAATGGCATAGAGCTCTAATATTAGTATTTTCTCATGGACCTGACCTACAAGACTGCCAAACATGCTTATGAATCCTGGCAATGGTTTCCTGGCTTTAATGTCGTTCTGCACTTAACCCCAATTTCCTTCCTTCCTGGTATATCTACCACATGCTTCTAGAAGCCACAATCAGTTAAACATAATTTAAATGCTAAAAATAAAGTTGTGAAATAAATCACTATATTTTTGTGATGTGGTAGGGAAACCCTTCTTTGCATAGCAAACCTTTTACCTTTCTTTATGGTTTTAATTACAGCATGAATTGCCCTGCATATGTTTCATTCTGTTTTGGAATACAGGGTGTGTCATAGTTGATCCTAATCTAACAGACATCTTTGGAAGTCAAATTACAATATAACAGTAATGTTTTGAAAGTAATAGGAAGTTCTGTTTATAGAAAAGGGAAATGAGTAAGTGCCATAGGATTTGTCAGAAGGCAGAATGGAAAGAAAATAAAAATAGAAGATAAAATGGGAAAATCTGTCATCTGTGTCGGTCAACCGAATGATAGAAAATAACATATTTTCCTTTCACATTTATCTTATAACACATTCAGAGTTTGTTGCTTTCTTCTCCAAGAGCATTGGGTGGCATTGCTGAAGGCACTCAGCTGGTAGCTGAAGATATTAATGCACATCTCATTTATGAATGGAATAGAGAAAGTAGCTACACTGTGCATAAGCTTGTACCAGGAGAATTCTGAAGTGTATGCTACAGAAAGCCTGTAGTAAAACAACCGTAATCAGAGTAGAGAATATTTTTACATCAGGATATCTGGCTGTTAGCATCTGCATAAGTGGACAAAATATAACTTAATGGATCAGGGTATGATGCTGAAAAACTGATGAAATGTATGGCAAAAGTAGAGGAACAATGCACACACAGACAAGCATGCACACACACGCACCTCGTTTCCTTATTTGATTCTTTGTCCTGAACAGTGCTGCTGATAATCCATTTCCTTACTTGATTCTTTGTCCCGAATAGTGCTACTGATAATCCATGAAGCTCTGTTCCTGCTCGCATAATCCGTCTGTTAGAGCTGTTCCTGGTAATCCATAAAGCTCTGTTCCCACTCCCATATTAGAGCTGTTCCTGCTCCTGCTCACATTTGCAGCCAGCCAGAAATGATGTGTGCAGGACGTGAGCTCCTTCAGCTCAATTCCGACTGGCTGGTAGCCCTGACGGTGCTGACATCATTGCGCACATTATGACATCAGCGCCAACAGCATGAAAATTGAAAAACAAAAGGGAATAAAATCGGAAATAAAGGGGTGCCACTCTGGAATCATGACACCCCTTCATTTGGACCACAAAACTTGGTAAAAACTGAATAATTTGGTATGGTTGGGAGGTATAGTCCACAGACAACTCAGGTACTATCTTGACGGAACTAAATCTCTCAGCTGATTGTATCAGTTTATTTCTTGTGAAGATAAGAAAGGACAACCTGTGTAAAAATGGGCTATTTCCAAATGGTTGCCTAATGTGATTACCTTTCATGACAAATCGGTTTCAGGAAGTGTCAAGGCCCACTCTACAAGGACCTTGGCTTCTTCTGTGGCTTTTTGAAAGGGCTGGATTCTAGAAGCTTCTACTTGGTCCTTTGTCCATACTTTTACAAAGCACAGTAATCGGAAGTCTTTCTCTAGGTCTAGGTCCTGCTTTGCTATGATCATTCTCCTGTGGCTCAAGGATCTTTCTCCTTCCACCTCACAAATATAGTTACATATGATAATCTACCTGTATAGCTAAGGCTAATGCAGCAGCAATCAATATGAAGAACAGTACAATTGAGTAAGTTGAAATTACAACAGTAGTATGTGCTTGAATGATCATTGCTGCAGTAGTAGCACCCTCCCTCCATCACCCCTTTTTTTTTAGTGTGTTTTTTTTTATGCCAGGTTGTAGAGATTTATTTTTGTTATTTCTATCCTTGCCCCTTCAGGGCTTGGCCTACATCTCTTTGCTGGAAGGAAAGCTATGAAGGGCTTCATGCCCAAATGTGTCATTTAGTCAGCTCAGCTCAAGCTGCTTGACAGTTTGGGTGTATGGAAGGTTTGGAAGCTGGCCAGTTGTTATATCATTGGCAGGATATAACTTATATAAATAAGGCTACCACAGCAGTGGTCACTCAAGCATCTATTGTTATGGTAAGTTTAGCTTACACAACTGTACTATCCTACTGCATACAAATAGTATGGATTCTAAAGGATATTTCAATAACAGGTGCTTTTGATTCCTTTAAGAATACCAGAGAAGCACATTTTGGAATCTCACCTAGTCATTCTGTATTAGGATGGAGCAAGGGAGAAATTACTGCATAGAAATGTACTATACTGGCTGTCAAATCCTGCACTGGGGCAGTCAGTATTCATGAAAAAAAAGGTTGGCATTCATTTTCTACTGCTGTGAAAAAGTAATGTTCAAGTAGTGGAATCTGTAGTCTGATTCAGTGCCACCAGATGTATGTTAGACTGTTTCTTTCGGGGAATTTTTTTCTAAGTAGTAAATTAGTACAAGTACAGCCCTATTCAGAAACACTGAAACATATTTCAAACAACATCTATCATTGGCATTCTTATTTTCTAGATCCAGTTCCTTTTGTAAACTACTTAAAACAGCAGTAATGGACTATCACTCATATTGAAGTAAAATGAATGGTGGACTTAGACTTCATCCCCCCGAGTAAGTTGGCAATAGCTTTTCTGTGGGGCAGAGTGTATATTGTACATTATGGCTTATTGACCTTTATGAAATAATGCTGCTGTATAAACATTTTTGTTAGACAAAAATGAAAAATAATAGAAAAAAAATATTTTTATTATTGCTAAATAGCATTGCAGATGTATTATAACCAGTACTTACCATAAAACCTAATGAAAACATAAAGATAAAATTCTATTTGCCCTTCTTTACTACAAAAGTTTGAGCAAGCCCCCTTATCAGAAGTGGTTTGCGGTGGAAAACTCTATATTCACATTTGTATAAACATTCAGCATGTGTTAATATTGTGTCTGTATGTACGTGTATGTGTGCGTGCGTGCATGTATTTATATGATCTGTGCCATTTTGTCAAAGTTCAGCAACTTAAAAATTCATATGGCCAAGACCAAATGATCGAAGTTTTGGAACTTTAAACAGTAAAAAGAAAAAACAAAAAAAAATCTATTTTTAATGTTTTTGTAGGGGGGGCACCCCCTATAACCCTGCTAATTAAATATATCAACTCCTAGATTGCACTACATTGTGGAAAAGGGTAAATTTCCCATTCTGCATTGTACAGTTATCTTCATTCAAAACGTTCACAGTTTCAAAATTTTGTGGGACCATATGACATTTGAAGTTTTGAAACTTTGATAATCTGATAGGGACTATATATATATATATATATATATATATATATATATATATTTATATATTTGTGTGTGTGCATGTACATATACACACGCTAACATATATAAATATATTTTATGCATTATGTAGATTATGAAAATCATTCAGCTATGCATTATGTAGATTATGAAAATCATTCAGCACGCTTTAACTATAGACATTTGTAGAGTATTTAGAATGAGTTAACATTAAATATAGATTCGAACATACAAGTACCATATTGCATACGTGTGTACATTATTCAGCATTTTTTAATTGCAGATACTCAGTTTTAGCACATTTACCTTAAAATATTATAGCAAGTAATAAAATGAAAATACATAAACTGAACAACCAGCAATATGGGACTGTTGGGGAGTTTAATAGGTTGGATTTCCAGAATAATAACAGCAATGAGCAGGATTTTTTCCAACGGCAGCAACAGAAAGTCCTATCAAACATGCTCAGCCAAAAACCCCAGGCAACAGAGGAAGAACAATCATCACAGGAGATAGCTTGGGATGCTATTACGGATAAACTGTTTGTACAAGCCAGCAAGGTGACTTTAAAGTCTATAATTCTAGTTCTATCTCTATCCCATGGCAAATGGTTGACTTTAGCTAAAGGTTTACATTTTGTACCCAGTTTACATTCGAATATGGCTGTAACAATCTGCAATTTGAAATTGTTCATACGGAAACTTAATTTAACGGTTATGTTTGGGAATAATGCTAGTATGTTGGCTAGCAAAAGGGTTTCCAGTGTATTTAACCCTCCCCTGCATGGAACCCTAGCTTTTTTGAAAAAGTTTGTGAGGTACATATTTATTAAATAATTCAACTAATGCTATTGGGTGAGGGGCCCAACATGACCTCAGAAAAAGAGTTTATCACATTATTGAAAATGCAAAAAGTCCGTGTGATGCAACCTGATAAAGGTGGGGGTGGGGTAGTTTTTATGGACGAAACTGATTATGTTAAAAGGATGGAATCCATGTTAAGGTGTATTAATTATGAGAAGGTTTCAATTAATGAACTTAATTAGACATATCAGCGTATTAGAATCTCTTTAAATGATTTATTCATTGATTCTAGTATTTCAATAGACACACCATTATTTAACTATGCCAGCTCCATTAACTCCAGTAATCCTTGGAATGCCTAAAATACATAAAAACATCACAAATCTACCTTTGCGTCCAATTATAGATGGACACAAATCTATTACTTAGGTTTGAGCGAAATGGATTGATTCTAGGCTTAAGGTGATTTTAAAGAGTCTCACATTTGTCAAGATTCTTGGTCTTTTTTGGAAGGTTTAAATAATCTAACTGTTGATATTAAAGATTTGTATGCAGTCATACCCTAAGATTTAGGTCTTGAATGGGTATGTGAGTTCTTGTTGATTAGAGGTTGAAGGTCATAACATTGATTTCATTATTGCATTTTTGGATATTGTTTTGAATAACTTTTTTATGTTCAATGGAGATTATTTCCTTCAAAAAAACAGGTGTTGCCATGGGTTGCCCCTGTGGCGGTAGCTTCACCAATGCCATCATGGCATATTGGGAGCGGTCATACCTATTTCAGATTCAGTTTTTCAAGGACAATGTAGCTTGGTACACTCGTTACCAAGATGATATGCTTTTCATTTTGAAAGGTGATTATAATCTGGCAGTCCAGTTAGTTAAAACTATGTTAGGGTTTACTAGCATTTTGGACTTTACCTTTCAATTTGGTCTTGATACTATTAATTTCCTTGATATCTGGCTGTTTAAAGATGCAACTAATAACAGATATTCTACCAAAATATATAGGAAACCCATGTATTCCAACTCTTTGCTGCACTTCCACAGTAATCGTCCTTATCATCAAAAGAGAGCAGTAATTAAAGGGCAGCTCATAAGAGTTTCAAAAATGGTATCTTCAAGTAGTGAATTTTATGAAGAATGTAATGATCTTAAAAATATGTTTTTGAAACAAGCATACCCTGATGCCCTTATTGAACAACTAATAGTGGAAGTCAGCAGGAAAAGGGAATCCGGTCATTTTAGACCAATTTTGTCAAGAGGGTATTCCCAAGAAACACAAGAGGGGTGTTTGCAACAACCTGTGACTAATGATGAATTTCTAAATACTGGTTCACAGGATAATTTTTCCATTAGCTTTTTGACACAATTCACCAAGGATGCAACAGGTCTTAGAAGTATTCTAGTTAATAACTGGAATTTCATTTTGAAAGATCGCACAATGTTAAACATGCTAGGTTCTAGACCTTTGGTAACTTTTAAAAGAGGACCCAATTTGAAAACATTGTTAGAGGCTCCCTGTGTGAGACATAGTCAATCTTGGGGTATGTTTAAATGTGGCCACTGTCATTATTATTGTCACATTCAGACAGGGAAGCAAGTTTCTATACATGGGAATATGTACACAATCTTCTTCTTTCGGTTTTTCCCGGTTAGGGGTCACCACAGCAGATCATCTGTCCGCTCATGATTGGCAGTGGAGTTTTACAGTGTCAAGTTGCTATCCTGGTGCCCAACCTTCCACAAAAAGCACACACTCACACCAATTTAGAGTGTACAATCCACCTACTGCATGTCTTTGGGATGTGGGAGGAACCCGGAGGAAACCCATGCGACCACAGGGAGGACATGCAGACTCCGCACAGAAGGCACCCCAGCCAAGAATCGAACTGGAAAACCTCTTGCTGTGAGGCGGCAAAGCTAACTGCTGCACCACCGTGGCTGTCCATGGAATATGTACACAATAAAAGGTAGATTTAATTGTGACAGTTAAGGGATAATATATCTGGCTCCATGCTGACAATGCATGGCTTTTTATATAGGTAAGACCGAACGCCCCTTTAAGCAGCAAATATATGAACATCTGTATAACATTAATAAAAATATTGGCAGAAATGCTTTAGCTAGACATGTGGCTGAGTTTCAGTTACATATTTTTTTTATTTACAATTGTTGCACAAGTTAAGAAAAATTGTAGAGGTGGGCCTTGGAAGTTGAAATTAGAATGAGAATTAATATGGCAATTGCAAACTAATGCTCATATTTACCCTGGCCTCAATGAAATGTGTTCCATCAAATGTCTTCTTAAATTAAGAGCTTTAGAAAGGTAATTCTATGTTTAAAGTATTTTATTTTGTTGGATTTAGTTAGTTTTGGTCTCTTTGGTACATTATTTATTCATAATGTATATTATGTATTTCGCATACTGGTTTTATTCAGTGTTTTTACACTGCATGCTATTTATGTATATTTCTTTAATGATTAAGTTGATTTGCCTTGATTAGTATGGTTATAAAATGGATGCGTTTTGGGACAAAGATGTCTGAGGAAGTGCATAAAATCATCTGTACAAAAGCACTAACAAACAATAAATACGTGTGGAATTTATCAGTATTGCCATTGTTATGGTTTTTATAATATTATAGCAAGTGTATGAGAGAGAAACTTCAGGAATTCAGTACGATATATATTAATTAAAGGATAGTTGTACAGGTGACAGTAACATGCAGTTTTGAATCCAGACAGTAGATTAAGCATGTGCTTACTGTATACAAGCAATTGCTTATGTACTTGAGCCAAATATGAATGGGCTGTAAAAGTAGAAGTTTGAAATGGGGACTTAGCACTTTGTTGCTGTGTATGTTTTAATACACTCTTTAAAATTGTTGGTGCCATAGAATTTCTGTTTTTTTGTTAGGATTAGTTTCTGATGTTTAGACGTGTATGCAGTGTGTAAATAGTCACCACTCTGATTGTTAAATGTTTGAGTAAATGCTGTTAGTTTAGTGGCAATAGTTGTATATGAAATGTGTACTATTTTTAATCATTGGCTTGGTACAGGGCATTTTTCGCGTCAATATTACGCTGTTGAAAATTCAAACTGTCGACAGCGTAATAATCGACACGTAAATGTCGAACCTCCCGAACATCGAACACTCGCAAAAAAAAAGAAACACCGAAACACAACACAAATTGCTCTATGCAGGGGCGCAAGCCCCCTGCACCCCCCACACTTCACTACTTAAATATACCAACTCCAAGATCACACCACATTGCAGTAAATGGAAATCTCCCCTTACGAAGATTTCCATTTACACGCGTAATGACTTTTGCTTTCGACATTTTGGTGCCGACAATATAAGCTTTGATATTGTCGGCCTTCAACAGGGTGAAGTAGACCCCATTTTTCAGTACTGTAGAGGATGATGTGGGCAGTTTTGAGATGAGAGTAGGCTAGTGCATTGGATAACTGCAACCATTTAAGGGCTTTAGTTCTCCAATGTGATATGTTTGGTTGATGTGATTATTGCCAACTTTGCTCTAATTTAACTGGTTGACAAGACTGTAAGTTAGAGAAGAGTTGAGAATAAAGGTGCAGCCTATGGCCTTGTGTGATTGGTCCATTAGGAAAGGTTTAACTTTGTAAAGTAGCCCTAGGTTATGACTTATTTAAATGGTGTATGTTCATAGGTATGTACTAAGCTAATGACCACCAGGACCTTTATAAGCCTAGCCATGCAGCCCAATCCAGTTGTATTCCTGTGTATCATTGCCATTTTAGGATAGTGTATGTTATGAAGTTTCTAGAGGTTATGTGAGAGAAGGGGGATTGTTAGTTTAGGCACTACTATCTGCCTCTGTCTGTCAGAGATACAAGGGCCAGACCCCAGATGGATTTCCGATTTCCCATACATTGGTCAAGATTATACTTAAATAGGGTTAGGAATGGAGACTCCTTCACATAGATGGGAAGCCTGTTCTAGAGCATGGGGATCCTCTGAGACATAATCATCTTGCCAGCAAGCCTTAGTTATCTCAAAAGCAAAATTTAAAGGGGCATTATACCAATACTAAATGCTGTTCTTTGCCTCAGCCTGAAACATAAGCACTGCCAAATTTGTACCGAATTCTGCTTTGTGTAGGGGGAGTTGCAGCATTCTTTTCCACAACCACTATGGACGGTCTTCACTTGTCACTACCTTCTTCTGACACTGTAGTCTGTTCCATGATTCTTTATAATCCCCCAAGGAAATGTAATGTTTTGGAACGTTTGTTCCCACTGTTTTCACCTTTTGAGCCACTGGTCCCATTTTCACAAACTTTTTATTTTCAATGCAGGTATTTCTAATTCTTTCTTTCTTTTTTGTTTCCTTACAGGCAGGATGCCAAATCTCTGTAGGTCACGCAAATGATCTGTAGTTGCTTGACTAGAGATGCAGTGAGTGGTCCTATTTACACTGAATCTGGTATTTTTCCTTCCAGATATTTCTTTTTTTTTCTTCTTCTTTGTTTCCTTATAGGCAGGATGCCAGATCTCCATAGGTCTGGTGAATGATCTCTAGACACTTGACTAAAGGTGCAGTAAGGAGCCAGCTGTTCCATATTCCAACACCTTAATTATGTCACATAACATGCAAAAAGCTGTGATCCTATCACTAGTCAAAAATACTTTTACAACTAATGCCTGTTTTAGACATTAATGCATTTAATAGAATGCTATATTGGACCCCAACCTAGACCCGATCCTAAATTAAAAAAATAAATAAAAGTTATGAAATGATTAAACATTGGGAAGAGGGCTAGAAATATTCAATGAAGAAACAAAAATTGCCTTGAGCTAACCTCTGACTGTATTTATGCACATACACTAATTCGGCAAATCTGGAAATAGCTGCAGTACATGTTGAAACAGTAGTCCAAAGTTACCAAACATTCATACGTGATACCAGCCCAGAATGCTAAATAAATTAAATCATGCATACTCTATAAGGGAGAGAGTATTACATATGTGTAAACACAGTAACAAATGCACATGGTCAACTTCTTTCTTTTACATTGTCTTGCATAGTCTAACTGAAACATAATTTCTGTGTGCGTGTGTGTATATGTACATATGTTTATTGGTCTACTTCATAGGATCTAAATTTCAGAACGTCGAACCTCTGATTATTGAAGACCAGAAGATCGAAGTTCTGAAATACTAAACCTACAATAAAAATGTAAAACGTGAAAACTTATTTCATGTTTTTGCAGGGAGGCAAGCCCCTCTGCAGCACCCATGCCCCCTGCTACTTAAATATACCAATTCTGAGATCACACTACAGTGAAGAGAATGGCAAAGTTCCTGTTTCTCACTGTACAGCAATCTCCATTCACAAGGTTCAATATTTCAAATTTTTGATCCTCTGGTCTTCGATGTTCTGAAATTTTGATCCTATGAAGTAGACCTATATATATAGATATATACACACATATACATGTGTGTGTGTGTGTGTGTGTCAGTGGCATTGCCTCCTTTATGTAAAGGGATACTTTGTGATCTTTTCCATAGGTTAAGGACGTGATTCAGCTATGGATCTGTTCATTAAAATAACAGGGAATGCTATTGCCTGTGCTGCAAGCTTTAGTTATTCTGGTGGGAGGTTGTCCGTTAAGGTTGATCCAGGTTTCAGTTTTTGTAGTACTTTTTTTTATTTGAGATAAAGCGATGGAGTGCAAAGTAAGCTGGGGATGGTTTGTTTTTTGGTTATGAGTGAGGGGTCGGATTGTGTGTGAGTAATGTGTGGGGTAAGCAGAGATTAGTATTGGGGATATTAGTAGAAGTAGTGAGTTGGGTTTACTTTTAGGTTGAATATCGAGACTATAAAGTAAGTGTTGAATTTGGTGGCTGTTTGAATTGGTATATTGCAGTACGGACTGGGGTTATTTTTATTTCCTGGGTTGAGTAGTGATGTTACAGAGGACCAGAACTTCTTAGGGTTGTTTTTGTGGTTAACTTGAATGCAGGAATAGTATGATTTTTTTGTCATGCAGAGTTATCTGTATAACTGAAGATTTAGGTCATTTTTGTTCTTCAGCCAGGCAGTCCATGCTTTGTCTCTGTCTTTCATTAGAATTTTACATGATTTGGTGAGCCATGGGGCATGGTTATTTTTTTTATTCTTTTTGCTCACTGAGGAGCGTGGGAGTTAAGAATGCTTAGGAAGGTGCTGTTGAAATGTTCAACTGCATCATTAAGGAGAAGACTTTTTAGGATGGACCAGTCTATAGCTGTTAGAGATTCATTAAATACCTCTTTGCTTAATTATTAAAGGTTATGTATAGTTTTGAACTTGTGTTACTTTGTGAGTTGAGTGATATTCCTGTTAGTATAGGCTTATAGGTGGTCACTTAAGGAGTCAGGGAGTGTGCTAAGGGATGTAAAGTTAGATGGGTTCGAGACTAGTATCCAGTCCAGGGTGGAGTGTTGGATGTTACTTTTGCTATATCTGGTAGGAGTATTTATAAGTTGGGTTAAGACACAGAGATTTATACTGTTTGTTGGGTGGTGTGAGGTTAGTGTCTGCCAGGGAATGATAACATCCCCTAGGATAATGGTTTCATTTGGTATTGTTTCCGATATCCAGGCTAGAATATTTTCTAGAATGGAAAAGTTTTGCCCAGGAGGGATGTATAAAACAACGATACAAATGTTCTTATACGAGTTAAGTTTTAGAAATATTAAAAGGGTTTCAGCTGTGCAGAATTTTGGTATAGTATTTGAGTAAGGGGAAACTATCAAGTTGTTAGGGAAAATTAGGACTGTTCCACTATTATTATATGCTCTGTCTACTCTGATAATGCTGTAACCAGGGGGTAGAATTTAAGTATCTTTTATTTTGGGTTTTAGCCAAGCCTCTGTAATACCAAGGATGTCTGCATTAGTGTGTGTTAACCAGGTATGAAAGAGTATAATTTATCGCACATGCTCCTGAAATTAAGAGAGATAAGTTTGTTTTTTTTTTGTCTGTGTAGTAGGAAAGGGACCTGGGTCAGGGGGAATGTCCCTGCAGAAGTTTTAGGCCATGAAAGAAAATGTACTTGTTTCAGGAATTTTAAGTAATTATTGTATTTGTGTTAATTTTAGGTTGTAGTGGTTAGGACTGAGGACTTCAGGGTGGGAATAGAAAGAAAATGGGGGTATTTGGGAG
>NC_056735.1:1812503153-1812633153 GCF_019279795.1 Protopterus annectens
AGGCATACTTGTTTCTGCCACCTTTCTAGACTTATCCAAAGCATTCAATACAGTCTCCCAGACTCCCACAATAAACTCTTAACCTGCCTCTCAGAACTCAGCCTTGACAGTCCCACCCTGGTCTGGTTCAGTAGTTACCTAAACAACCACTTTCAGTCTGTCAAATGGCTTATCTCCCTACCCCCCCAACTCCCTGTCACACTTGGCATACATCAAGACTCGATTCTCGGCCCCCTTCTCTTTAACATCTTTACAAACCAACTCCACTTAGCAACCACAAAAGCTGATATAGTCCAATACACTGATGACAAAACCCCGATCTGCTCTGCATCCAATATCCAACTTCTCTAATAAAAAAGCCCAGGAATTCTTCACAGAGATAAAAAATTGGCTAAATAAATCACAACTGATATTAAACCCAAAGAAAACACAACTAACGCTGTTCCACCCGATAAAGACTAATGACCTCACCTTCTCCATATTCTCAGCCAACAAGACCCTCATCTCTCGAGTCCCAGAGGCCAAACTACTATGTTTTACAATCGACCAGCAACTAAAATACAATAAACATGTATGGGTACTTGCATATTATCACAACCACTTTCTCAGCAACTCTCTGCTGATATGTTCTGCCAGCCCTTCAAGCTATCATTGTGTTTGGGATACCAACAGGCATCTGAAAACACATTTTAAACTGTATGCTGCTTCTTCATCCTGTTTTTTTGGTTTTAATTGCAAGTGAAGTACGTCTGTCGCTAATTTTTGATTATCTACCCTGTCCCACACCATTATTTATATTTTTCTCCAGATTTCCTGAAGTTGGAGGCTTTGAGGTATGTATACCACTGTTATGAAACATACAGTTCAGCAAAAACAGGAAATATTTGAAATGTAGGCAGCTCATCGAAGTTGTAGCTCTTGATGGCATTACCGTTAGGGGGTCTACCAACATCTTTCTTTCTTTAAGAAATACCTTTTTTTATTTTGTTATAAACAGTAATTCAGTACACCAGGGGTAACAACAATTAAAAGATTGCCGTGATCAACGGATGTCACAGAACATGTGGAGCAGTAACTAAACTGAAAGCAAAGTTGAATATGAACAGGATTTTCAGTAGGAAAAATAATGATCATACAGTGCCACTTTGTATGGTCAGTAACATCACATTTTAAAACATGATTATGTTTTCAATATCCATATAATTTGTGTTACAAACATTACATGGTAAAAAAAAGTTGAATTTCCTTCCCAAACAAAACAATAGCTTGAAGAGCTGCCAGAAAATATCAGCGGTGAGTCAAGCCACTGAGAATGTGGTTGCGATAATACGCAAGTACCAATATATCCTTGTCTCCAAAGTCCACAAAAATGAGGAACCCTCTATTGCAGCAAAAGGTTCCTAACCTCCAAGACTAGAATTGCCATAGCCAGAACCCATCTCTTATCAGCATTACTTTAGGATTCCCCAGTGCTAACAAACCTAAATAAAACTGACCTGAATAAACTTTCCACATGCTACAACAAAATTGTCAGCTTCGCAACCAATGTCAAATCACACTTCCATCACTGCCAATCCCTACATACTGGGTAGAATTTCCCAATTTATTATGTTACCACCAACTCAACCTAGCACATCAAATAATATACTATCCTGACAAAACCCCTGCCTTGACTGGCCTTCTAAACTTCTACAATTCAAATAGGCAACTATGATCCAGTAGCAAACCTCTGATTGAAGTTATCCCATGTAAAAACAGCTCTGGGAAATCTCTATTCCCTCACGAAGTTGCAAAAACATGGAATGCTCTTCCTCCTGACTTCTGGTTACAAAACTGTACATCCACTTTCAAAAACAACCTTAAATCACACCTTTACGCCAACCATTTATGTAACTGCAATGGACCCCCCTGAAGCCTCACCCTACTGTAGGATGTTATTTCCTGATGCTTCTGGTGAATACTGACACTGTGCTCTACCTATGCCCATTGTATATATTGTATATACTGTAAATATGTTCTTACTACAAAACTCTCATGTACATACATTGTACCGATGCTTACTCTACGAAAGTGCTATGATCATATATTTGTACTGCAACTTTGTATTTTTTTTAAATTGTTAACCTTCTACAACATTTCCTAAACTTTTGTTATCATTTAAACTCTGTAACCTTTAAGTGCTACCATGCATTACTCTTTATTCTGTAACCATTTGGAGCTTTCCTCCCCAAGACTCCACTGAAAATGGACACTAGCTATCCAGCTGGACTGTCCTGGTAAACTAATGTTCAATAAATAAATAAATAAAATAAATAAAAACAGCTTCAGTGAGTCCTGACAATATTCCAGGGTGCCTGTTAAATAGCTTGAAACAAGACCTGTCAGATCCACTAGGATCTTTATTTCACCACAGCCTCCAGACTGGCTTTGTTCCTATAGTGTGGAGCAAAGCAACATTCATCCCTTTGCATCAAGAAGGACCATCAACAGATCCAAGAAATTGCAGACCCATAAGTTTGACTCGTCTTATATGCAAAGCCATGGAAAAATAATAATGGACTTGATAAATAATAACATAGAAAACCTCCAAAACACTTCTCCCAACTCAGTTCAGCTTTATCAAGGGCAGGTCATTCCTGCTCAGTCTGGTGGACTTCTCTTTTATGTCACCAGATAGATAGTCAAATGGTTCAAGGACAGGACAAATGTTGTTAGAGTTAATGAATCCAGATCTAGCAAAAGGACAGTTACTAGAGGTGTACCACAGGGTTCAGTGTTGGATCCACTCCTGTTTGGAATTTACTTCTCTGAAGTCATGGCTAATGAAGGAGGCCTTTGGCTGACTAAGTTTGCTGATGACTGCAAGTTGGGGGCAATCACTGAATTCCACAATCATGTAGATATTCTTCAGAAGGGTCTGACTCAGACAAATGATTGTTGCCAGATCAAAGACCTAAAATTAAATGCCAGAAATGCATAATCATACTATTTGGGAAGTCAAATACCCCTGCAAATTACAACATTAATAGCACACCCATAAGAGTGGACTCAAGGGTGAGAGATCTAGGTACACAGATAGATAGTAACCTGAACTTTGACTGCCATGTGCCCACAGTGGTAAGAAGGCCATCAATGTGGCACAGCTTATAAATAAAGGCATGCATCCAAGGAAGTTATAGCCCCGCCGTATTCATCACTCATCAAACCAATAATTGAATACACTGCACTTTTTGGTATGCACTTGACCAGGCACTTGCAAAAGCTGGAGTGGCCTCAGAGGATTCTTACAAAAAAATAAATAAAATACAGGGTGTAAACAACATGTCCTATGCAGAGAGACTAAAAGTTCTATTCTTTTACTCTGTCTTCTACCAACTATAAGGGGGTGATCTATGCCTAACCTACAAGGTGGCCACAAATCCAGCTGTGATGAAACTTACACTTTCACAAGACATCATCAGATCTAAGGATCTAAGTCTGGTTTGTGAAATGGACAAAACATACAGGAGAGACAGATATGTGTCTTCAGGGATTAACCCTTCTCTGGAACAGACTTCCTATTCATGTAAAACAAAGCCCTTCTCTGACCCTCTTCAAAAGCAGTTTAGATCAATGGATGGGGAATCGTAAATTAACTCCATGGGTGGTGCCCATGTTCCTTATGGATAGAGGTAATATGTAAGATACTCAAATGATAGGCACAAACCTAAGCCATCCTCCAGCTCTTAGGGATCGAAAATCTGGTAACAATGGCTAGACTTGTAAGGGCTCTTAAGCCATTAGCCTAGTAATCTCCTACGAACCTATTTGGGTATATGTGTGTATATATATTTTTATATATGTTATTGAAACTGAACTTATTGAATCGCAGCATATCAAAACAACTGATCTAAAACAGCAAATCTCAAAAAAAAAAAAAAAAAAGCAGATCAGTTTTTTTTCAGGATGTAAGACCCCTGTACCACCAATATGGGGGGGGGGCCTTACCCACCACTCAAACTTAACTCCACAGTCCCACTACAGTAAAGAATAAAAAAGGGAAGAAAACTAGAAATGTACCACCAGCTAACACAATGCAGCACACTGTAATAAAGCAAACTGCAACATTACTTACACATCTTTAAAAAATATACATATAACCATGATCAACAAATCATTTTACACCATAGAAAATCATTTGTTCTGTTTTTTTTTTTTTTTTTTTTCCCCAGGTTTAGATAAGTTGAGTTTCAATAAAATAAGAGTCATTATCTTGAGTTTCACTAAAAAGACACACCCATCTACCTACCTGTCTGTTTCTCTCTCTGTATATGTACATACATGTATATCAATGGCAAGGGTGCCCAGTTTAGAGTCCTGTGGGACACCACTGGTGACACTATTTCCTTCTTGAACAAACAACTCTGACTTTAACGGTAGGGATTCTGTCAAAATCAGTTACCTATCTAGCAAGCTACCTGAGTTAATGCTGAATTGGGAAAGTTTTTCAATAATGTCAATAATTTGAGCATGGGAGGTAGTGTTACTGGCCTAAACAAAGTCCATGTAGGCAGCATGGACTATATGTCAACTTTCTGTGACCAGCTTAACACTTTCCAAGAACTCAGTCTGGGCATGCAGACATGATATGCCTGTTGTAAACTGTTTAGCCTCCAGGGATATCAGGTTGTCTATTTCATTGTGAATATCTTCAACTAAAATGTACTCACTAGTCTTGCAAATATTTCTAGTAAGACTGATAGACCTGTGATTCTGAGGGTCAGTAGAGGATATCCTTTATGCAAGGGCACCACAACAGCTATTCTCCATACCTTGTGGTTATAACCCATAGACAGCCTCAGAGAATTAGGGGTTTGTGAGATGGGATTTAATTTCTCAACAGATAATGCACATTTTTTTTCTGCTGGAGAGTAGTAATTTCAGATTTGTGTCATCAGCTTTGGCTGAAGAGGAAACCTGTATTACCTACAGTACTACATAAGCTTTTGTTAGGTACATGCATGCTGTTATTGCAATTACTTTTCCTACTTGTGATTTTTACAGCAAAAGAATGTAGTGGAACCAAGGATATCCAAAAACAGAATTCAGTAAATGAAAAGATACCCAGTGCTGAGAGTAAAAAACACTTTAATACCAAAATAATTTTAATTTTAATTATAATTGTAATTAATTTTATTGGATGCTTGATGTTTTTAAATGCCTGTTTTTTCATACTGTTTATAAGGTCTGAAGAAGCAAGTAATCATGAAAGCGCTTACCTGTTTTTATTTGTTTTTTGGTATTAAGGTGTGTTTTACTCTCAGCACTGGGCATCTTTTCATTTACTGCTTACTACTTGTGATTTTATTTTTTTTTTTCTGGTAAAGTACTCACCCACTAGATAGCCATATAAAAAGTCAGTTATCCATAAACTGCTACTCTGTATACTCTGTTTATGTGCATCATTCACATCTGCAGGACACTTGATAAGTTCATTGGTATATACCAGGCTTGGTCAAGAAGACCACTGAGAAGCCTAGCCACCTAAACCTGAGAAAAGTCAAATGAGTTAAGCTCCATGATCCTAGAGCACCTTACTATGTACCTCATGATGGATTTATGATTTCCTAGCTATTCATCCAGAATATGTTTGAATGCAGCCAATATGCTGCACTGTTTGAAATATACAGGAAGTTTACTCCATAAGTATAGGATTCCTTGGGACAGAAGTCTATTGTTTCAGCATGTTCTACTTCGATGTCTCTGAAGATTACCATCTTTGGCATGGCCGTTCATTGTGGTGGTCATTTTGCTTATGTGTGTGACATCGAGCAGGGTGGGATGGACCATGTAACCTAGTGACAGATGCTCTCTGTGCCAAAGAATGGCATATAGAACAAGAACTGCACTTATCAAAAATGCCTTTGAACCATTGATATAAGTATCACCATGAACAGCAGGTAACAATGAGGCTTATGTAAGGGTGTAGAGCTTAACAGCACTTGTGGCCTATAAGTAAATATCATGAAGGCTTGGGCACAAGTGTCACACAATACACCTTTTGTATCACAATGCATCCCAGGTAATGTCAGCATGTTCTAGAAAGTGTTTTATAAGACAGGCACTTCCATGCATGTGGTACAGCATCAGCAAGTTACAAGGCAATCAAAAATGCTGGAAGCCCCATACAACAAACTGTGTTGGAAGGTGCAATATGTGTCTTACAGCTAACACCCAGTATATTACCGCATTAATGAGATGCATTTCTTGACAACACAATATTGTGGCATTATGTCAACTGTACTTCCTTTTTGATAGAGAAAAAGAGGCAGGAGATACAACACTGTAGCCACAGCCGCTTGTAGTGTGTGTGTGTGTGTGTGTGTGTGTGTTGTTGACCACAGAGCTGGTCTGTCCTCAGATGGCTACTAGCAGAACCTAGGTTACTATCATGACAAGCAATGACCACTGTAGGCCACTGATGCTTGCTACCACCTCAGGTACTGAAATCATGAACATAATCCATTCTGAATTCCAATTCCCAGCCTTTCCAGGTAAATGGGAGGTCTTCTGAAGCTTGAAGCTGAGCTCATCCCATACAGCTGCATTAACTAAACACTGCCACTGCTCTTTCTCTGCATGTTGTAGATTCCTGGATCTGGCCAGAAATCACTCCTGCCAAGTGACCCAAGGCAGCACTAAATGCAGATTACTGGACATCTCTGTACCTCTCCTGAGGTGACTACTGACAGCATATATGGATTAACTTCTGATGAGATGACTAAAAAGCCAGTCATCAACCTTTGGACTAAGGTGCTCTGCCACCGAGTACAGGTATGAGCATGCTTATGAGTTAATGAATTTTTGTCTGAGGAGCATCAGACAAGCTGTTTACACCAACCATACTCTACTAGGTATGTCTATCTCCTCATGTGATCCTTGAAGTCTTATTCTAGAACTATAGAACCGGTGTGTGTAAGTGCACCAACAGACAAGAGTTTTCCTTTGTAAAACTTCACATTCTATTGTGGTGACCCAGCTGTAATCTTCATTCTGCCAGGGAGTGAAATACTAAATCAGTTAAACATTTTCTTCTCCAAACCAATTATAGTGCAGCTTGCAGGTTGTGGAACATAAAGTTGCCTAACAGGAAGTCCCTAGGACTCAGCAAGACATGAAGCCAAGTTTTACCAGTAACATATTGTTTTATAACAGGTTACATTGTAATCAGGAGGAGATGGGCTTTACCACTAATGTATTGTTTTTGTGATAGGTTACATTGTAATCAAGACATGGAGCCAGACTCTACCACTAACATACTGTTTTGTAATAGGTTACATTGTAATCAAGATATGGAGACAGGCTGTAACACTAACATATTGTTTTATAATAGGTTACATTGTAATCAAGATATGGAGACAGGCTATTCCACTGACATATTATTTTGTAATAAGTTACATTGTAATTGAGACATGGAGACAGGATCTACCACTAACATATTATCTTGTAGTAGGTTACATTGTAATCGAGACATGGCGGCAGGCTCTACCACTAATATATTGTTTTGTAATAGGTTACATTGTAATCAAGACAAGGAGACAGGCTATGAAACGAACGTATTGTTTTATAGTAGGTTATATTGAATATTAATATTTTGTTCATTTGTTTGCAGTGCTTACTTTCTGCTAACTTAAATATATACATTTGCTAGCAGAGACCCTCAAATTCAGGTGACTTTGGAATGCAAACCAATGCTGACTACCTAACCACTATGCATGTTTCAAATCCAGTAGTAAATTCATTCATAGAAACTAAGATTCAGAACATCTCAATAAAGTTGAATGGTGACTACCCTTTCAATTATTTACCATCTACCACTGATGCTCAGTGACCACTATGTCTCTCAGTTGTCCAGATTTTCACAGACTGTTCAGATTTTTTCCTTATATTTTCATGTGTTTCTCATAAAATTTGTGATTTTTCTGGCAAATCATGGAGGACTGTAGTGACTAAATAATGACAGACATTTTGAGAATTCAGAATCTTCAGAAAATGCATGCTAACACAAGTCCTGTTATTCTAGAAAATGCCTAAGTTTATAAGAGTAATATTTAAAATCTGTCTCTATTTTTGGGCCTTTGTTCCCCAACCATTTTAGGCTCTGTCCAGATTTCTAACACTGAGGTTGAAAGATATGGTGACCACACAGTCACCTATGTAGAACATAGGGAAATAGGCTAGTTTGCAAATTATCTGTTGAAGCTATTTTTGAAATGCTACCTCAGTCTTCACAAAGAAAAAAAAAACAGTTTTTGAAATTTATACTATTAACTACATTTTAACTAACATTTTGTGCTTACATGCTAAGTAAAATCTATACAAATAATGACAATATTCTTAAAAAAATGCTATAATATGTGATATAGAAAGCCTTAATAAGTAAGAAGTGCTTTACTACTACTAACTTGGTTTTATCATTGTTGGCTACAAGTCAGAGTTCACCAATTATTTGAAAACATTTCAGAAGCAAGGAGAATTCCAGAAAAGGTGTGAAATGAGGTGAAAATGTGTCCATTCATTTTGATGAGACAGTGGCAACGGAGTTCTCTCTATATGCCTGAGAGATTTCTTTACTATCCCTTATCCTATATAATATATATATATATATATCCTTTTCCTTATACTATGCTTATCCCTGAAATGATTAAGCTGTCTACTTAACAGCTTAGGCCATGGCTATAATTTGGCTCCTAGAAAACAACAAAGTGTAAAGACTTCTCATTTCTTTGTCGATGATTTAAAACAGCATAGCTCATCAGATGAGGAACTGAAAGCACCAACTGCAAGTTGTCAAAACATTTTCAGATGATATAAGAATGTCATTTGGTCTTGATAAATATGTAAAAGCAATTTTTAAAGCAGAAAAACTGCAGCACTACGAAAACAGTTTGAGACAAGAATGTGATAAAAAAGAACTTGAGCAAGAAGCAGTGTATAAATATTTGGGAACTGATGAAGGGTCAACAATAAAACATGAACAAATGTGAATAAAACTCAGGAATACTTTAGAAGACTTATAAGCTGATATAAATATACGTTTTTGCACTTGCACTGTTTCAGTGATAGTTAACAAAACTGTACTGCATTTATTTATTTTTTTAATTGAGTTTTATGGTCTCTCCCTCTCTGCAGTTTGTTTCCTACCCTCCCTCTCTAATGCTGTTGTACTCTTAAACTTGGTGGGTTTGGAATTGCCCACCCCTGCTGTAAATTTGTGTTTGGATACTCCTCCTGGACCAATCTCATTTGCTCATGCAACTAAGTACAGTGAGAGCATTTGGGAAAGACTAATCCCTTCCTTCTTTGATTTCAAACAGTTCTACCACTCCCATCTCATCAGCTCTACTGTGTACAGGGAGAGCATTTGGGAAGGGCAACTCCCGTAGTCTCTAAATCTTGTTCTGTTTACTCCCTTTATACTTAACAACAACAACAACAAAAAATACACATTATTTAGCACATCTTACTGTAACTGTGTTCTACTTTACTTTATTACCTTATTTTGCTGTTCTGTGTGCTCTAAAGTGTTCAAGTACGCTTATTCATAGGTGTGTTCTAGGCCAATGGCCCTGGAGCCTTTACAAGCCTAGCCCATAGAAGTGCCCTGGCATCATGCTGCCATTAGTTCCCAATGCCTCTATCAAGTAGAGCCACTGGAGTGATCCCCAGGGTGAACTTTCTATTTCCCATCCACTCATCAAGATTTCTCTTGAAAAGGGTCAGTGAGGTACTCTGCTTGACATGTATGGGAAGTCTATTCCAGAGCATGGGCAGTTTCTGCATTATGAACTTGTCCCTCCAGCATGTTCTGTTGAATGTTAAATGTTCTGCATTTATTACTTGTTAGTAGCCTGATTAGATTAATCGGCTATTCTAAGCATCTTAGTTTTGGTTTTAGGACTTGTGCTTCAGGCCAGTTATTTTACATTTAAGTTTTTTGTGGTCTGCACTCTTGTGGACAGACCCTTATCAAAACCCACTCTACATAAGTCGGCCAAGTATTCAGAACACTATGTCTGGACAATTCCCACCAGTTTCTCCTACCAGCCTGGTCGACATGGGCATGCTGAGACAATGTAGCAACTGTCTCAATGTCACAGACAGTCCTCTTCTCCTAGCACACAATTCTTCTACTTGCAAGTACATCTACATCAGTAACCTGGAATCCATGCCTTCTCATGCCACAGTCAGTACTCCTGACAAGGAGGAGATTGCCAGCACAAACACCACACCACCCACATCACTTAGTCAAACACAACACACACCCACCTATGAAGGTGTCCTCAATAAAAACTTACCTAAACAGCTGAGACCCCCAAAATACACTCACAAACATTCCACACACAACACCAAACACATCACACACAGTAGACAACACACCAGTGTCTCACAAACACAGCCCATTAGGCATAAAAATAAACCAATGCAGCCCATAAGGCATAATAATAAACCAAGCATACTAGTCATTGGTGACTCAGTAGTGAGACACACTATTGTCCCTCTCACCAGGCTTGACAAGGAGAAGGTCATGGTCAGTTGTCAGGTGCCAGAATCCACATTACACATGCACTTAAGTCTCTCCACAACATGTGCAAGTATGACTGTCATTGTCCATGTTGGTGTGAATAACTTCAGACCTACCTCCCTGGACTATATGAAGAGAAACATGATTGAGCTCTCAGAGTATGTGTCCCAGGCAGGTGTGACTCTAACCCTAAGCAGCATCCTACCTTCACCAAGAATGATACCAAAATACCAACAAAAAATAATTGACTTCAACAATTGGCTTAGTTTCTGGTGTTTTTCCAAGGAGATCCTGTATCTGTCGGTCTGGGATGACATGGTTGACAGGCCTCAATGCTTTGCCACAGATGGCCTCCACCTGTCACCTCTGGGGTTCTGGATGCTGGCCAAGGCTTATGACTCCCCCATTTTGTCTTTTTTATGCTATGTTCCAAAGATAAATCTTCCAACATAAAAGATCTGTCAAAAAGCAAACTGAAGGTCATGCTGCGTAATGCTTGGAGCCGTAACCTGAAAATGCACTTAAAGTGGAACCTGTGTGTTGAGAGACAGCCTTACAAGACTATCTGCAAATATATAGAGCTGAGTATATTTTTCTGTATTATTCTGTATTATAGAGCTAAATTGCTGCTTAGATATCTGTTGTCTTACTGTTCTGCAAATATACAGAGATCAGCATATTTTTTTGGTTTTATAATTTGCACTCTGATTCCTCACATCTCTGTTGAAACTGTCTCCCCCCCCCATTTTGGTTTATATAGCTTGTGTGTTGTTAACTCAAGGTTCCCTTAATTTGACCTGTTAATAGCTGCAGCCTGCATTTAAAGTGGAACCTGTGTGATGAGAGACAGCCTTACAAGACTATCTGCAAATATATAGAGCTGAGTATATTTTTCTGTATTATTCTGTATTATAGAGGTAAATTGTTGCTTAGATATCTGTTGTCTTACTGTTCTGCAAATATACAGAGATCAGCATATTTTTTTGGTTTTATAATTTGCACTCTGATTCCTCACATCTCTGTTGAAACTGTTTTACCACCCCCCCTCCCTGTTCTTGGTTGTAGTTTAAATTTGGTGGCTTTTGCAGTGCCCGCCCCACTGTAGATTTGATCTAGGACACTCCCCCAGTCCCATCTCTTTACCGCATTCTACATAATAAACCCTTTCTGCAATTGCTTTTAGTCCTTTTTAATTTAATTACATTTTTTCAAACTGTGTGTGGACTAATATTGCTACATACTCAAATGTGCCAGCTTGCACTGCATGTGAATTGTTTTTACTACTGTTTTTCTACTTTTCTGAAAAAAAAAATGTAAGCCTGTTTCCTACCTTTCCTGTAATTAGTGTTCCAGATACAGATTTGCTGTATCCAGGACTATTTGTAAGCTTCTGAGCCCCCAAGCCTTTCTGTGTTGGAGGGAAGCCTTCTAGCTTATCAGTGGGAGTGGTAAGCACTAGGTAACCTGTCTACCACATAAGGAGTGGTTCTGGCCCAGAATTTGTAGTTATTGGCCATTTGGGCGGTCTTCCATCTCTCTCAACTTTCTGATTTGAAGGCCTGCATTTGCACTTGTTTCTGTCCTGTAACTTCTGGGCCCATCTCATTTGCTCACTCAAAAAAAAAAATGTATCCACTTTTACTGTATTTGTGTTTCTTCCTACTTTATTTTGCTTTTGCGTCATCTTAAAAGTACTCAGTTCTATTTATTACTGCTTGGTGTAACTCATTCTAAGCCTTTTAGTTTAAGCACCTGGGCTTCAGACCAATTGTTTTACATTAAGAAGGTTTGTGGTCTGCACTGTAGTGGCAGAACAGGTAGCTTACATCCTTCTAAGTTGGGAACTGCTGATTGAGGGCTCAGTGTCTGTTATTCTAAAAGTGTATTAATTCTGGTTTAAGCACTTGGGCTTCAGGCCAGTTATTTTACATTAAAAGGGTTCGTGGTCTGCACTCTTGTGGGAGGAGATGCTGGACTCTGCCCTTCTGAGCTGGGAATTTCTGGTTAAAGGCTTATAGTGCCTGCATATTTGAACTGCTTCTTACTGAAATTGGTACACATTGTTTGCTGTAGCATAGACTAGATCCAGGCCTGCTTAATCTAGCTTCGTTTGTATAACTTGAGCACTAATCCAGGCATTCTTTAAAGTATTCAGTTGTATTTATTACTGCTTGGTAGTAACTTGATTAAAGTGTAGCTATCATTCTAAGTCTTTTGGATTAAGCACTTGGGCTTCAGACCAGTTGTTTTACATTAGGAAGGTTTGTGGCCTGCACTGTGGTGGCAGGACAGGTAGCTTACATCCTTCTAAGTTGGGAACTGCTGATTGAGGGCTCAGTGTCTGTTATTCTAAAAGTGTATTAGTTCTGGTTTAAGCACTTGGGCTTCAGGCCAGTTATTTTACATTAAGAAGGTTTGTGGTCTGCACTCTTGTGGGAGGAGAGGCTGGACTCTGCCCTTCTGAGCTGGGAATTTCTGGTTAAAGGCTTATAGTGCCTGCATATTCTAACTGTTTCTTACTGAAATTGGTGCACCTTGTTTGCTGTAGCACAGACTAGATCCAGGCCTGCTGAATCTAGCTTTGTTTATATGCTTGTTATTACCCTGAAACGCTAATTCCACCTAAACCGTGGCTTTTCAGTGCTTCTATGGATCCCTAATGATATCTGCATTGGTTACTGTACTTATTTCCTTGTTTCACTTGAAAGAAAGTTACTGTTTGTCGTTATTGCATTTAAGTTACCTGTAACACATTGCATTTAAGTTACCTGGCACTTGCTCACTAAAGCAATTATTTAAGTCAGCACTAAAAAATTAAAAGCACTACACCCTCACAAACTCCCCTTGAGTACCTTGTTCCCCATTGGCCATTTTTTCAATTATAAAGGAATTCCCAATACTATTCTAGCATGTTCAAAGGTCAGTTGTCAATCTCCACTCTGGTCCAGCTGGTGAATCTGGGAATCTTGAGGCAATGTTACAACTGCCTCATGTACACAGACAACCCTCTCCTCCTCCCAACAAATTCCAACACATGTGAGAGATGCAACCATATAGCCATACTGGAGGCTAAGCTCTCTCAACTCAGTACTGGCATAACCAGTCAGGAGGAGAAGGAAACCACACTCACTACAATTCCAGTCTCACATAGACCTACCATGACAGCAAACCAAACACATAAACACACAAAAACATACTCGAAGGCTCTAAATAAAAATCTGCCTAAGCAGCACCCAAGCAACCGCTACCCCAAAACAAAACACGTGCAACACATAGCTCACAAAGCCAGTGTGCCAAACAGTCACAGCCCTTAAGGCTAAACAACACACCTGATACACTTGTAATAGGTGACTCTATCGTCAGGCACACTGACGTCCCGCTCACCAGGCTGAACAAGGAGAAGGTCATGGTGAGCCGCCTGTCAGGCGCTAGGATCCGCCACATAACACAAGCACTCAGGTCTCTCCAAGGCAAGTACAAATATGACTCAGTCATTGTCCATGCTGGTGTGAATGACCTGAGACGTACCTCCCTGGACTACATGAAAAGAGACATAGAGGAGCTCTCTGAGCATGTAGCCCAGGCTGGTATGACCCTGACCTTGAGTAGCATCTTACCCTCACCAAGAATGATGCCACAATATGAAGACAAGATGATCAATTTCAACAATTGGCTTAGGTATTGGTGTCATTCAAAGGGGATCCAATGTCTGTCAGCCTGGGATGACATGCTCGACAAGCCATGAAGCTTCACTAGGGACGGCTTGCACCTGTCACCCCTGGGCTTTCGGATATTGGCAAAGGCTCTTGCTACCCCCATAGTGCCCTTTTTAGGCAAGGCTCAAAAGACAAACCCACCTCCATAGGTATCACAAGGGATAAGAAACTAAGAGTAATGCTACTCAATGCCAGAAGTCTAAACCTCAAGATGCACACACTCAAAACTCTCCTTAGCATGGAGAACATTGATATCTGTGCAGTAACAGAAACCTGGTTCAAGGCTCCCGAGAGCACCCCAGCACTACCAGGTTATACCTCATACCATGCTTTTCAGCCCCAAAACTTGGACCGAACCACAAAAGGAGTGGGGGTATCAGTATTCGTCAAAGATACCCACACCTCCAGGTTGGTGGCACAGCACGAAGCATCAGAGACTATCCATGTGCAACTAACAGTGGGTAAAACTGCCTTCCAGTTTATAGCCTGCTACAGACCACCCTCCCAAACCCAGGAACCCCACTCGGCCTTCCTGAGAACACTGGAAAATATGAAGGTCTCTCCAAACACCATTATATTGGGTGACTTCAACTACCCAAACATAGACTGGGAGCATTACTCTAGCTCCAACACCCTAGCCCAAAGGTTCCTAGAATTTATAAACTCAAATGCTATGGAACAACTTGTTACCACTCCCACAAGAGGGGAAAACATACTGGACCTGATCATCACCAACATGAGGACTCTATGCTCCAGACCAGAAGTGTATCACTCACTGGTAAGATCAGACCATAAACTAATCTCACTGGATATTTACATCCCGACTCCACCCCCTGCCCTGAAAACCACAGTGAAAAACTTCTCTAAAGCAAATTTCACACTCCTCAAAACTGAGGTGGAATCCTTCAAAGCCCCTGGGCCTGTCGAAAATACGGCCCAGACTGCAGAATCCTTTATAAACGCATTCTATGAACACCTTCAGGAATGCATGGATCATGCAATCCCAAATAAAACCAAGACCCAATCCTCCAAAGGCAGACATCCTGTCTGGTGGACCCCAGCCATAAACAAACTATACAATAGAAGGAGGAAGCTACTACATGATAGAGCAAATCCCAAAAAAGGGAAGGCATCTCTGATCAGTATTAGCAAAAAACTATGGGCACTCATAAAATCGTCTAAGGCCAGCTTTGAGAGAAAAATTGCACAGGACACTAAGGATAATCACAAGGCTTTCTTTAGTTATGTTAGGAACCTGGGTGGGAATTCCCAGATATGCTCAGAATTAGTCCAAAATGACAAAAAATACACCGAACCCACAGACATTGCCAACATCCTAGCTGACAGGTTCAGCAAACTCCCCTCCCACCAAAAGGGCAAATATCTATCCCAGCAGAGTGCTGCCCCTGACATCTCAGATGCTCAGGTAAGAGCCTCCTCTCCAAAGCAAAACACAGCATCAATGGGACCAGACGGTGTCCTGGGCTGCATCCTACATGAACTCCAAGAAGAGTTAAACCCAAACATAAAACTACTGTTCAATCTCAGCCTTACTACAGGATATGTACCCAAAGAGTGGCGTACAGCAACAGTGGTCCCTCTCCACAAAGGTGGTGCCTCAACGGATCCTGGAAACTATCGCCCCATAAGCCTGACTAGCTTGGTCTGCAAAGCTATGGAAAGGATCATCATGGACTTCATAAATAAAGATATTGGGGACCTACAGACACTGGATCCTACCCAGTTCGGCTTTGTTAAGGGCAGATCCTGCCTCTTAAACCTGGTCGATTTCTTTGAAACAGTCACCAAGGCCATTGATGAGGGGAAGGTGGTCCACACAGCTACCTGGACCTCGCAAAAGCCTTCGATACAATACCCCACTCGGGCATTATAGATAAGCTCACCAGCTTAAATATAAACCCCTATGTCACTAGATGGGTTGCAAACTGGCTCAAGGACAGTACCCACATGGTTAGAATTGCTGGAGCCATGTCAGACTCCAAACCAGTTACAAGTGGCATCCCACAAGGCTCAGTCCTGGGACCTCTCTTGTTCGGTATATATTTCTCGGAGGTACAGGCCAACAGGGAAGGACTGTGGCTGACCACGTTCGCAGATGACTGCAAACTGGGTGCCATAATCGACTCTCCAGCCAACACAAGCATCCTCCAAAAGGGCCTCATAGAAACAGTCAACTGGTGCCAGAGCCATGGCCTCAAGCTAAATGCCAAAAAGTGTATAGTCATCCCCTTTGGCAAAAACAAAGTGCCCACAAATTACCACATAGGTGGTAATCCATTAAGTACAGAATAAGTAATTAGGGACCTGGGGACCCAAGTTGATAGCAATCTCTCATTTGACAACCAAGTGGCCAAAGTGGTTAGAAAAACATTTTATATAGCCCACCTAATCATTGAGGGATTCACATCTAGATCAGGGGAGGTCATCGTGCCTCTTTACTCATCCCTCATCAGGCCCATAATTGAGTACAATGCCCCTTTTGGGATGTACCTTACCAGACACCTGCAGCAACTGGAAAGACCCCAAAAGTACCTCACCAAGAGGATCAAAGGGCTCAAACAGATGCCATATGCTGCCCGGTTAAAGAAACTCCAGCTCTACTCAGTGGCATACCGCCTGCTCAGAGGCGATCTTTGCCTGATGTACAAAGCCATGTCCAACCCGGAATTAATGGACATGCTGCACCTCAGAAAATCCAAATCCCATCGAGCTATGCGCTCGAGAGACTTGAACCTCAGCACTGAAATAAATAGGACATGCTGGAGGGACAGATTCATAACCCAGAGGCTCCCTTCACTCTGGAATAAAATCCCAGTTCAGGTTAGGCAGAGTCCCTCATTGACTCTCTTCAAGAGGAATCTTGATGAGTGGATGGGAGATTGTAGGTTTACCCCGGGTATCACTTCTGTGTCACTGTTAGACAGAGGCACAGTATACTAACCTCGAAAAAGGGCATAGCAAAATTAAACACACTCTGGCTAGGCTTATAAATGCCCTAGGGTAGATAGCCTAGTATGAACCTATGAACCTATGGAGGCTCTTCTCACACTGGAAGATGTTGATGTCTGTGCAGTCCCAGAAACTTGGTTCAGGGCTGTGGAGAGCACCCCTGTCTTACCAGGCTATACCTCATTCCACATTTTTCTACCTCAAAACCAAGTTGTAAAGACTAAGGGTGGTCGAGTCTCTATCTTCATTAAGGACAGGCACACCTCCAGACTGGTTTGTCAGCATGATGCACTGGCATTACTCTTGGTGCAACTGACAATTGGGAAGACACTCATCCAAGTTATAGCCAGCTATAGACCCCCTCCATGACTCAGGGCACCCACTCCTCCTACTTGGACCTACTTGACTCCATCAAGGTACCCACCCCCAACACCCTGATCCTTAGTGAATTCAACTACCCCAGTGTAGACTGGGTGAACTATTCCTGCATGAATGCACTCACCCAGTGATTCCTTGACTTCAGTTCTAAAGCTCGTCACATCCACTATGAGGGGAGATAAAATTCTGGATTTTGTTCTCACCAACATGGTTGACCACTTCACCACTCCCACAGTATGTTCTTCCCTGGTGAGATCAGAACATTGGTCTGTCTCATTCAAAGTTTCTATCCCACCTAATCCCCTCAGCTGTAACTAGACTAAAAAATTCTCAAAAGCTGACTACAACCTCCTAAGGGAAGGTATCAGTAGCTTCATACCACCACCACAACTGTGCTGAACAGTACACCAGTACAGTATACAAGCACCTGTACAACAGCATGGACTTCGCCATACCCAGCAGAACTAAAACTTGCTCCTCAAGGAAACACAAACCTCTCTGGAGGACATCCTCTATCAACAGGCTTTGCAACAAAAGGAAGAAACTGTAGTCCAATGGTAAAAAGGAACAAATTCCAAATTGGAAAAACTCTCTCCTCAGCCTCAACAAGCAAATTAGATCACTAGTGAAAACCTCCAAAGCCAATTATGAATTAAAACTACCCTCCAAAACAGAGAAACCACAGAGCCTTCTTCAGTTACATCAGGAAGATCCATGGCAAAGCCCAGGTTTGTTCCGAATTAGTACTTAATTGTACCACTTACACTGATCCTGTTGACTTAGCCAACCTGCTAGCTGATAGGTTCAGTGCAAATTTCACCCCCCATCCCCCCTAAAGGCCCATTCGACATCCCCAATACTTGTCCTGCACCTCATATATCCATAGATCAAGTGTTAAAGGCCCTATCCAAGGCAAATAACACAGCTTCCATGGGACCTGATAGTATCCCAGGCTGTATTCTGCACCATCTCCAGCAAGAACTAGCTTTGCCATTGAGCACCCTATTCAACCACAGCCTAATTACAGGCTTCATTCCAGCAGAGTGGAGAACTGCCATTGTCATTCCCTTGCACAAAGGTGGTGCAGTACTGACCTAGGAAACCCAGCCCCATTAGCCTGACAAGTCTGATCTGTAAAGCCATGGTGCGTATTATTATGGATCTCATAAATAAGGACATAGGCAATCTTCAAGCACTTGACCCCACCCAATTCAGATTTGTTAGGGGCAGATCTTGCCTGTTGAACCTGGTTGACTTCTTTTAGACTGTCACCAAGGCCCTGGATGAGGGAAAGTCAGTATATAAAGCTAACCCTAACTTGGCCAAAGCCTTTACACAATCCCCCACTCGGGCATCATCTTAAAGCTAACACAACTTGGTGTAAATCCCTATCTTGTCAGGTGGGTGGCCAACTGGCTCACCAATAGGACCCATAAGATCAAAATAGGTGCCTCCACCAGCAGACCTGTCACTAGTGGTGTTCCCCAGGGATCTGTCCTGGGACACCTACTGTTTGGCATCTACTTCTCAGAGGTCCAGGCAAAGACAAAGGGCCTGTGGCTGACCAAGTTTGCAGATGACTGTAAGTTGGGTGCTGTCACTGACTCCCCAAATGATGTTAACATGCAGCAAGAGGGTCTCAGCAAGAAATGACTGGTGCCAAAGTCATAGCCTTAAGTTAAATGCAGAAAAATGTATTGTCATACCATTTGGCAAAAACATGGCCCCTACTAATTACCACATCAACGACAACCCCCTAAGCACACAACCTGTGGTAAGAGACCTGGGTACTCAGGTTGACAACAAACTCACATTCAACCATCATATAGCAGCCATGGTCAGAAAAGCCTTTTACTTGGTTCATCTCATAAGTAAAGAGATTGCATCTAGAAAAAAAGGTGGTTATTAACTCTCTATACTCATACCTCATTAGGCCTATAATTGAGTATAATGCCCCATTTGGTATGTACCTCTCTAAACACCTGCACCAACTAGAAGGCCACAGAAATACCTCACAAAGAGAATCCATGGCCTCCAACACCTATCCTATGTGGACAGCCTCAAATCACTATCACTCTACTCGGTATTGTACAGATTGCTCAGAGCTGATCTGTGTCTCACCTACAAGGTAATATCGGACCTGGCCCTACTAGAGATGCTCCATATCCATAAGTTTAACTCCTCACTCATTACCCACTTGAAAGGCCTAAATCTAATATGCAACATCAACAAAACCTGCTGGAGAGACATGTTAGTCTCCCAGTGGATGCCCCATCTCTGGAATAGACTTCCCATACATGTAAAATAGAGCACCTCTCTGACCCTCTTCAAGAGCAACCTTGATGAGTGGATGGAAAACCACAAATTTGTCCCAGGGGTTCCATCTTTGTCACAGGGGTGACAGGTGCTAACTGAGGTTTCTTTTTTGGGGATAAACTCTTGGCTAGGCTTGTAAGGGCCCAGAACCATTAGCCTAGTAATCTCCTACGATCCTATTAATCCTAAAAACAGAGTTGACATCTAGGAACAAAATTCAAGCTATAAACCAATTTGCTTTTCCTGTTATAACTTACAGTTTTGGAGCTATTGACTGGCCCCAAAATGTGTTGGCTAGATTATACAGGAAAACTAGAAGGATTCTTCATGCTCACCAAATGATTTATAAAAATCAGTGTATACCAAGAGTATACATTCCCTGTTCGTAAGGGAGTATGGGTATCTTCGAAACTGATTATATGCATGGATCTGCAATTATGGGACTGCATACATATCTGCTGACCTCACAAGACCCACATCTAGTGAAAGTTTTGAAAGATGAAGAGAATAAATCTAAGATGACTTCTCTGCTTAACTTAGCAGAAGCATATCGGTGTCAAGCAGGAATGGAAATCAAACCAGAAGTAGATAAAAATTAGGCAACAATTGAATGTGCCAAAAAAACAAAATAAAGATTATAAGGTGAAGGATCAGATGAGAAGGCAAGAGATGTGGAAAATGCATAAATATAGTTGTAAGTATAGAAAACTTCTGGAAGAACCTGATGTTAATCAGGATTAAATGCAGGAATGGTTGAGAGGTGAATTCAAACCAAGAGATGAAAGGTTAGTATTGGCAGCCCAAGAAAGTGGGCTACATACACATTGATTTACAAAGGCCATTGAACATGTGGGAGAAACAGACAAATGTAGGTTTTGTAAAACAGAATTGGAAACAGTTGCATGCTTTGTTGCTGGTTGTGACATACTAATGGTAGAAAGACTGTACTTATTACTTCTGAGAGCTTTTTCCCTTGAACTGTGACGAGGTACTCATTTTCAGATGTATTTTGCATGCACATTGAGGGAGAAGTATGAAGTACATGTTTAATGTACTTTTGCTGAATTTTTCCTTAAGTGATATAATGTTGTACAGTGTTGGAATTTATTTGTGTACTTTCTAAGTTTCCTACTCTGTCATGTTCTATTTCTGTGTCTATAAAAGATTGCAGTCTTTGGTGTTGGTGTTCATGGTGGTGTGCATTTGCATAGCTGTATAACGTCAAGCAGGGTGGAATGGGTCATGTTCCCTACTGATGGACAGCACTCTGTCTGCTGAAGAATGGCATACAGAGCAAAAACTGCACATATCAACAATGCCATTTGAACCCCTGATATAAGTATCACCATGAATAGTAGGCAACAGTAAGGATTGTGGAAGGGTGTACAGCTCAGCAAACTTTGTGGCCTCATTGTAAATATAATTTAGGCTTTAACACAAATGTTACATGTTCTACCTTTTCTGCCACAATACATTGCAGGTAATGTCAGCATATATAAGCCAGGTGTTTCCATTCACATGAAAGAGCACCAGCAAGGTACCAGGTGATCAAACATGCAGGAAGGTCCAGTCAAAAAAAAGTATTGTTGGAAGCTGCAATGTATATTAGGTGTGTTAGAGGAGGTTATTTTTCAGCTATCTTTCATAAGCATTGGACTTCCATCTTCCTAATTTCTTGATGTTCTTCCATGATGTCCCTGCCCACTGCACATGAGAAGCTGCCGCTATGCTAAATGAGCGTGGAATCTAACTGAGCATGGGGAATATGTTTGGATTCCAAGCTTCATCACTTTCTTCAATACAACCTTCACCTGAAGCTGGTAAGCAGGGTACCCTTCTCATGGCAGAGAACTGCTCCTTCCTAAGTGCCAGTCTATGATGAAACTGTGAGTGGGCTTCTGTGTTGTAGGCACAGTGTCTGGTAATGTAGGCAACATATTATTTGGACTTTGTCCCATAAGGCTCACACTGCCACCCAATGGTTTTGTGCAGCCATCTGATCATTTGCCAGGTGTAACGCTGCCTTCAATGTGTTTTAATCAGCCTCTAACAGTAGCAGAGCATGCGCCCTCCCTTGTTTTACTGCTATGAGCCATACAGCTGGACAACCTAGCACTTCCTAGTGTCTCTAAACTGCTGTAGTACCCTTTTGTAAGCCACCTAATTACCTGTACTGAGGGTGTTTGTTAGCTGCTATTCTCATATGTCCACAGATGCTGTGAATGAATTTATACTCTCACTAGTACTGGTGCTGTTTTCAGTGCCACTTATGCACATACATAAGAAAATATGGGGAAATGTAGAGACTATGTTTGCCTCAACTTTCAAATGGTAGTCAGTGTAACTCTACTGCTGTCAAATGTTTAGGAAAAGTGTGAAAGCTCCAAACATTTTAACACAATGCAGAGAGGAAAAAAATACATTTAGTTGGATGGAATCAGTATTATGTAAACAGTTTCCTGAAGGGCATCAGCTAATGTAAAAATACTTGTAGTACAGTAAAAAGATTCATTTTCAAAGTTGTCTGACATTTTATTGAAAAGTTATACTTATTGAAAAGTTATATAAGATTTTATTCTTCTAGAGTATTAGGCCATTTGCAACTCAATGGGTTTGTTTGCAAGATGTAACTGTCCAAAGCAATGCTGTCCTGTGAAATGCGGAAAACCATCTGATTATAAAGGTATGTCTGCATGAGTACATGCACTAATAAGCAACACTATTGCAGGCCATATGAAAGATTATTACCAGTGAAGGGGGAAAAAAAGCATGTAGCAACAAACAAAAGTACAATTACCTAGGGTGGGATAATCATTCCACAAAATTTTACAAAAGACAAGTGCATACTAAAGAAGATGTAATTTCATTGCTGCAAAGGCTGCAGATCTGAGTGTGACTAGATAGCATCTCTGGCTGAGGCTAAACCAGTCATTCAACTTATTTAATAACCTATGGGTGGGGGAAGGAAAATACAAAAAGACAAACTGCAAACCCTTAGCACTTCCTATAATGACCCTCTCCCACTGAAGTTTGTGAAATCTGACCTGCAGTATGCTAATAAGCATCACTGAAAAACCTGCCTCTGTATGAACATGTGACTTACACAACACCAAAATGTTGTATCTAGTGGTTCTGATTTTGGTGGTTTTGTGGATGTACAAAATGTCCATCGGAGTTGGATCCGAGGATGGCTTGTATGCCAGGCATAGAATGCCTCTCAGTAATCTGTAGGAGACCAATTACAGAGATAGGTCTTTAAGACAACCCATATAGGACAATGTGTTTATAATTTGGATTCTTCTGGTATGGAAACTTTGTGGGCATTCCAACTGCTGCATATGTCTCATCAGGTACATGCTGAAGTGGGCATTATAGTCGTTGATGTTTTTGATAAGGGCAGAATAAAGTGACACTATGACTTCCTTGGACCTGGATGCCATGCCCTTACTTATAAGTTGTACGACACAGAATGACTTTCTTATTACTTGGGCTACATGTCAGTGAAAGGCCAGATTACTATCTACAGTGGCTATAAAAAAGTTTACACACACTTGTTAAAATGCCAGGTTTTGTGATATAAAAAATGAGACCACAATAAATCATTTCAAAACTTTTCCCACCTTTAATGTGACCTATAACCTGTACAATTCAAATGAAAAACAAACAAAGCTGTTAGGGGAAAAATATAAAAAATAAAAAACATGCAATAAGCTGGTTGCATAAGTGTGCACACCCTAAAACTAATACTTTGGTGAAGCACCTATTGATTTAATTACAGCATTCAGTCTTCTTGGGTAGGAGTCTATCAGCATGGCACATCTTGACTTGGCAATATTTGCCCACTCTTTCTTGCAAAAAACATTCCAAATCTGTCAGATTGCGAGGGCATTTCTTGTGCACAGCCCTCTTCAGGTCACCCCACAGCTTTTATATTGGATTTAGGTCTATGCTCTGGCTGGGCCATTCCAAAACTTTAATTTTCTTCTGGTGAAGCAATTCTTTTGTTGATTTGGATGTATGCTTGGGGTCATTGTCTTGTTGAAAGGTGAAATTCCTCCAGCTTTCTAGCAGACGCCTGAAGGTTTTGGGCTAAAAGTGACTGGTATTTGGAACTATTCATAATTACCTCCACCTTGACTAAAGCCCCAGTTCCAGCTGAAGAAAAGCAACCCTAAAGCATGATACACCACCACCATGCTTCACTATGGGGATGGTGTTCTTTTGGTGATGCAAAGTGTTCTTGCGCCAAACGTACCTTTTGAAATTGTGGTCAGAAAGTTCAACCTTGGTCTTATCAGACCATAGCACATTTTACCCACATGCTTTTGGGAGACTTGATGTATTGCTTTTCAAATTTTAGCTGGGGCTGGATGTTTTCTGTGTAAAAAAGGCTTCCGTCTTGCAACCCTACCCCGTAGTCCAGACATATGGAGAATACGGGAGATTATTGCCACATGTAGTACATCACCAGTACTTGCCAGAAATTCCTGCAGCTCCTTCTAGTGTTGCTGTTGGTCTCTTGGCAGCCTCCCTGACCAGTTTTTGTCTTGTCTTTTCATCAATTTTGGAGGGATGTCCAGTTCTTTGCAACGTCACTGTTGTCCCATATTTTCTTCACTTTCTGATGATCGTCTACACTGTGTTCCATGGTATATCCTATGCTGTGGAAATTTTTTGTACCATTCTCCTGACTGATACTTTTCAACAATGAGATGACTTTGATGCTTGGTAAGCTCTCTGTGAACCATGGCTTTTGTTGTAGCAAGCAACTGAGTAAATGTCAGGAAAATCCTACTAGGATAGCTGAACTTTATTTGGGGTTAATCAGAGTCTATTTAATTGATGGCAGGTGTGTACCCAAGAAGACTGAATGCTGTAATTAAATCAAAAGTTGCTTCAACAAAATATTAGTTTAAGGGTGTGCACACTTATGGAACCAGCTTATTGTACATTTTTTATTTTTTATATTTTCCCCCTAACAGATTTGTTTTTTATTCAATTGAATTCTACAGGTTATAGGTCACATTAAAGGTGGGAAAAGGTTTGAAATGATTTATTGTGTTCTCATTTTTTTATATCACAAAAAACTGGCATTTTAACATGGGTGTGTAAACTTTTTATATCCACTGTACATATGTTCCTAGATCTATGACTACTGGGTCAAGTCTTAGGGGTGCTGTATTGATGAAGTAATTAGCCTGGGTGGTAGCTTTTCCATTATGCACTATAATGCATTTATTGGCATTACGTTTTAATCTGTGACTTTGATACCAGTCATTTGTCTGTGTTAGACCCTCTTGTAAGATGTTTGTGTCATAAGAGGAATCTATGATAGCCTCCAATCTGCAGTCATCTGTGAACTTGGTGAGCCAAAGGCACTTCACATTAACCTTTACCTCCACAAAGTATAGAGCCCTGAGGTACCCTGCTGGTGAATGACCTCTTAGTGGAGGTAGTCTCACAAATCCTGACCACTTGAGTCCTGTCTTACAACCAGCTGGCAATCCTTAGAGTTATGTAGGGGTTTGTTCTTAGTTCGGTAACATTGCCAACTCTATCCGAATGGGGTATTGTATCGTATGCCTTAGCCAGGCCCAGCTAGATGGTATGCACCACTTTCCCCTCTTTTATCTAACAAGGCTGGAGCAGGATTAACTCAATACCCCTCGGAGTGTGGTGAGGGCACCAAACAGATGGAGCTCTGGAAAAATGAGCAAGAGACAATTTGTGGTAAGGGAGGTTTACTCAAGTGCAGTACTGGTTTGATGGGTGGGCACTTAGTATTATGGATATATGGAAAATGGTGGGAAAGTTCTTAAATAAGTTAAACAACAGACAAAAGCAATGAAAGAGGGCAGGGAGGGACTTTGGAAGCCATATTACCATAAGGGACAGAAGCCAGAGAGAGAGTCTTTTAAAACCACAACAAGGTAAGGGTGGGAGGAAGTGGAACTCAAGTCCTGTGGTTAGAATTTAATGTCTCTGTAGGGGCTGGGGCAGACTCAAAGAGCAGGGGAAAACCAGTAGCACTATTATGCATTGGCAGTTTTATTTCTTGTGTTAGCTATGGTGTAAGTTTGATTTGACCCTTTTCTTTCCTGAAAAGGCATGGGAGTCTAATATAGTAAAAAAGGTTTTCTTGAAGTAACTTACAGCCCCTTCCAATGGAAGGGATTTTGGTGGGCTGCCTCACAGCAAGAGGCTCTCCAGTTCGATCCTTGGCTGGAATGCCTTCTGTGTGGAGTCTGCATGTCCTCCCTGTGGTCGCGTGCATTTCCTCTGGTTTCCTCCCACATCTCAAAGACATGCCGTAGGTGGATTGGACACTCTAAATTGGCCCTAGGCGTGAGTGCGTGCGTGCATGTGTGTGCCTTCTGTGGAAGGTTGGGCATCGGGCAGGGAACTCGACACTGTAAAACTCCACTGCCAGTCACGAGCAGACAGGTGATCCGCTGTGGCGACCCCTAACTGGGAAAAGCCGAAAGAAGGAAGAAGAAAGTTTCTTTATGGCATAGACTAAGTTGTAGTAATGAATAGTTTCTGGCATAATTCATTCATGGGTAATTTTTCTGGGTCTATTATCCCATCCAAAATACTTTATTAGTAACTTTATTTATGTGGTTGTTCGTATTAGTTAATCCATATAGACTAATACTGTGGTGGCTATGCTTTTCAGTATTGACAGGGTATTTACTGTTAAGCTCACCTAGGATTATTATCTTTAGAGATGTTTTTGTAGTAATTCAAGATAATATGTCTTCTGATGCTGACTTTGTAGTTGGAGGTGGTTGTGCTATGTATGTTGAATTTGTGTGTTAATTTTAGGTGTAGCTACTAGAATTTCAACCTTACTGTTGTCTGGTATTTCTTCTGCTTACATGGCAAGGTGAAACTTTTGTCTTTATATACTATACATACATACATACACTATACTAGCTATGCTTCAAGCTCTTATGCCAATACAAACATTATGGATTATATAATCACAAGGAGGTAGTATTTTTTCATCCTTGATGTGTGGCTTAAGCTATGTTTCATTTACTGCAGTTATGTGTGGGGTACACAGTAGCATAGCTATGGTAGTGTGAGATGGGCATCTGCCCCTGCACAAAGTGTTAGGGGGCATGATTAACTGATCACAATCTTTCTTTATTGCAATACTGGCTTTTAAAAGCTAGTATTGCATTTGCAGTCAACTGGAGCACTGTAGAGTGCCATGTACAGTTTAAACTGTAGCAACTGTTTGCTACAGTTTGAAAGTAAAAAAAAAAAACTTGTTTTGTTTTTTTAAACTAAAACCAAAATGATGATGTAGCTCTCTGTGTAGGTAGGGTAATAAACTATACCAACTGTTTGTTACATTTATAACAAGCCGTTTGCTACAGATTAAAAAGATTTTTTAACTAAAACATGAGTGCCATAGTGCTCTGTGCAGGCAAGATGTAAACTGTAGCAATTGTTTGCCACAGTTTAAAACAAAGATTTTTTTTTAAACATAAACATGGGCACCTTAGCACTCCATGCAGGCAGGGTATAAACTGTAGCAATTGCCATGGTTTAAAAGAAGAAATTATGTTGAATGAGGGTTAGGGGCAGGCCAAATAAATAGAACCTGAATGGCTCGGGGGGGGGGGGGGGCATGTCATGCATCTGGCCATCTGTCTGTTTTTCTTCTTCAATGGAAGAGATTGGCAGGGCCCAGTTCTAACTTTTACTAACTTTTTTGCTTTTCACTTCAAGTGCTGATGAGGTGGGGCTCTGGCTCTTAGTGCCATCTCAGGACACTGGTTGAACCAGCTATGTTTCTGGGGGTGCATAGAGAAATGTGGCTGTGCAGGATGCTAAAGACATTTATGTGGTATCATTTTATTGTTGCAGGTTGCACCAGAAAGTAGTATAAGGGTTGCTGAAGATAGTATTTTTGTATTGTAGATCTTGCATTGTGAATGCCTTCATATATTAGAAATCATTTTAGTTCATATTTGTACTAATAACCTATTTTCTGTAGCTTAGGGGTAAAGGGTTATAATGTTGATTATGTTGGTTGTGAGCAAGCTTTGCTCAGTACTGATACATGCAGAATACTTTTATTGTTTGTTTTGTAAATTGCTTTTAGTAATGATGGTGCTCTTCAGCTTTAGTTAAAAATTTAGAGCTGGATCAAGTTGTGAACACAACAAAGATGAAAGTCTCTCTAGGTACATGTAGTAATCTAAGGAATGACTGAAAATTCTCTGTCTTGGAAAGATGAGACCACAGGGAATGGTAAACTATCACCTGATGTAAAGCTACCAGTTCCAGTTCATATTATTTTTGAGATGTATAGATTCTAGATTCCTGATTATTAGATGACATTTCCTCAACAGACAAGTGTGCAAAAATATTTGCTGAAAATCACTTTCAATGAAAGTTTTTTTTTTTTTTTTGCAGGGGGGTCACTTGCACCCCCTATATCAACTTACAAGGTTGCAGAGTAATGGAGAAAGAGCAATAGTTACTGTTCACTGAATTCGTCTTTCAGTGAAATCTTCCTTGTGCTGCTCTCAGTGAAATAGCAAACTATCCTAACTTTTCTGTCAATATAATGCATCTGCTTTACAGACTCACTTGATGCAACAAAGAATGTAATTTATCAGTTGGTGCAAACAAAAGTAAGACAGCAGAGTGTACTGATGAGATCTATTTTTCTGTATGCTGTATTTGTCCCTAAATCTAAGTTTCTGAAGGCTGATACATGTCTAATATATTTTATAAAGTGTAAGATTGAGGCTATGTTACAATGCACCATTTTTTCCGTCATTGTTCCATGGAAGAAAATATAGATTAATTTATTGCCTGCATTACTGTGTCAACACTGGGTTTAAAAAAGTATGAGCTATACAGTTAAAAGTGTGACTTTTATAGTATATTAAAATAATGTCTACTGCTTGCTGTTCCGCATTACACAATCTGCTTTGCGATTTTTGATTGGCCCATACGTCGGTATATGAGCCAATCAAAAATCACAAAGCAGACCCTCTTCTGTTGAATGCAAAACAGCCTGTTGTTTCACATTGAACATAAGTGGTTCTGCTTTACGATTTATGATTGGCACATATACTGGTATATGAGCCAATCAAAAATCACAAAGTGGAGCCTCTTCTGTTCAATGTGGAACAGCCCGCTGTTTCGGCGTAATTTTAAGAGGCAGTGTGGAACAGGCTTGGGCAGCTGATCTTGGGACAGTCCTGCTCAAGTAAGGACGTATGGCAGCCCTGATCCATAGGTACTTCTGGGTTTTAGTATGAGACCTTAAAGAATGGAAAGCATTAACTTCCCAGTAAATTATAAATAGAGTGCTTAGGTGCAACACATTTGTCAAACATTTACATTTATAATTGTCATTTATTGTTTACAACTCTTGCACTCCATACACACATTAAACATTAATTATGTTTTTTTTCTGTCTATGCCATACACCTTTGAACTATTAACTATATTCAGGCGCATGGAATAAAAGATAAAAATACAGAAGTTGTCATTGGTGAGTCTTGCTTTGCACTGGAGATGATTTTGCATTACTGGTGGTTAAAGATAATGTGGTAAAGAAAATACAAGAAAGTATAGGGAAGTTGACAAGTAGAAGTTACTACATTAATTTTCCAGTGCAGAAAAATGCTATGTTACACAAGGTTTATCAGTGAAAGGCAATATATTTTTCCTGTCTTAATCAATGTTTCCATTTCTGCCTAGTGTGGTAGTAGATGTACTGCTCTGTAAAGCAAGACAGTAAAGCAGTGCAAAATATCTCACCTAGAAATGTTGCTCTTACTCTGTTTACAAGAAATGTGTAAGTGTTTCCTGAGTGAATAGTATTTTGACAGTTTCTAAGATAACAATGACTGATAACCAATTGTTTTGCGATGTTTTGCTCTGAAAACCTTGCCTTTCGGATTCATGTAGTTTCAGAGATGTAAGGTTACCTGACTCATGTGGTGTGTTGTACCACTTATCCATTCAGTTATATAGAGGCGTTATTAATGTGAAAGAATAAAAATGACGAACAAGCATATCTCACTGTTCCAGTAGCCTACGCTATCTGGAACATACCCCACTGCAACTGACCAGCTTCCCAAAGCTAAGAGTGCTTTCCATGCACTCCAACTGTTAGGAGCTCAATCAGGACTCCATACAAAAGACAGTTTGAGCTCAAAAAGCTTCAGAGCTTTCTTTGCTGCTGAAGAGAGCACTCCTTCAGTTAGCCCTGTGCAACTGTGGGTTGGCTAGTGATCTTCAAGAGCTGGGCAGATAAGTCCCCTTTGGGGAAAACATTCTGCTTAGTTTTATTTCATGAACAAAATGTGTGTCCTTTTATGAAAATAATTGCGTTTAGCAGAGAATTCAATGTATTCAGACTGTCAACGCATTTCTAAGGGAGTTATGGAATGTTTGAACTTTCTGTAAGAAAAGGTTGTACTTTTTGCATACATTTTTCTTGGATTGTAAACTTTTGTGCGTTTGGGTCAGGACAATATGCTTGTGGGGGACTGTCAGTGGTTTACTTACCTTAGAATCACTTATATTCTACTTTACTTTTACTGATTCACCCACACCACTTTTGACATTTCTTCCTTGGCAGTAAAACCTTTCCCTGCAAGCAGAAAGAAAAAAAAAGTTTCAGATTAACTTTCTCAGAGTTCCCTGATGCTGAGTAAGGTATTTCATCAGATGTCCCTGCTGAAGAGATTTATTTTTCTGACACTTGGTTTATGATAAAAGATGTTTTTCAGTGGGACCAGAATAAAGGTCTTGTGGCACAAAAATGTATTATGAATTATTATGGTTTGAAATGTCAAAAGCTTTTGTTATCCCTTCTGCCTTCATAGGAGGTTAATAGGCTAATGGCCCTAGAGTCTTTTTAAGCCTAGACATACATGCCCCAGTTTTCCCAATTATCAAAACCTATGGACTAGAATGGCTTCACTATATGACTGTGTCTTAGGGCATTTACAAGCTTCCCCTGTCTTTAAGGTACACAGGTGACAAGCCAGGGATGAATTTGTGATGTCCCATCCATTGATTCAAATTGCATTTGAATAGGCTTAGAGAAGAGCTTTGCTTCACATGAATGGTAGTCTGTTCCAGAGAAGAGGTAATCTCCGAGATACATGCCTGTTCCTCCAACATGTTTTGTCTTTGTCAAAGATGAGGTTAAGATACTTGGATAAGGTAATTCTAGCATAGTTTGGCTTACAAATGTGTAACAGAACCACCAGGGTTGGAATGGAGAAAGCCTTGTAAGTTAGGCATAGATTGCCCCTTAGTAGTCTGTAGGAGACAGAGACCTGGGACAGGGCTTTAAGACCGTCCTCACAGGACATGTTATTTACACCCTGTATTATTTTAGTGAGGAACCTCTATGGCCACTCTAGCTGTTGTAAATGCTTGGTCAGGTAAATGTCAAAGGGTGCATCATACTTAATTATTGGTGTAATGAGGGGAGATTATAGTGGCACTATGATCTTCTTAGATCTGGATGCCATACCCTTACTTGCCACATTGAAGGATTTTCTCACCACCATGGACACATGGCGATCAAAGTTCAGGTTACTGTCAACCTGACTTCCCAAGTCCCTTACCAATCAGTCCACTCTTTGGGGGGGGGGGGTGTTATCAATGTTGTAATTTGCAGAAGAGGTCATCTTTCCAAATAGTATAATTATGCATTTTTTGCACTGACTTTTATGCCATGGCTCTGGCACCAGTTATTTGAGAATCAAGCCGCTGATGTCCAGCCTGGGTACCAAAGTTTTACCTTCCTGAGGTTGTACATCTGATGCATGACCTCAGGTCGTATGTATCAGGGTATATGGGTAGATGTACGCACAAGTACTTTAGACTATCTCGCTACCAGCCTGAATGCAGGTCATGCATCTGTCAGACTGATCTTCACTGGGTTGTTGGTACTGTTGCTTTGTTTTTTTGACATTTCAGATTTTTCTCTGGCTCATCACATTTTTAAGTTTACTGCTTTGCCCTTTGGTCTTTCTTTAGCAGTAAGAGTTTCTACAAAGTGCCTAGCTCCAGTGGTAGACTTCTGTCACACACAGGGAATTCAGATTTTCCCTTACCTGGACAACCTACTCATTCAAGTTCTCTCCATAGACCCCCTCCTCGTGCATATACTTTCCACTGTAGATCTCTTATCCATCCTAGAGTTCACAATCAACTTCAAAAAATCAAATCTCACACCTACTCAGGACCTAGTCTTTCTGAGTTGCAGCCTAGACATGTACAGAATGCTTACTTTCCTTCCCTAGGAAAAAGTTTTTCAGAAATCTCTACTCAGTGTGTCACTACACAACAAGGGAGATACTCAGGACCTTGGGTTTCATGGTAGCTGTCATCCCAATGCTACTTCTGGCCAGGCTACGTATGTGAAAAAATCAGTGGTACCTGAAATCAGTCTGGTCTCAACATTCCCATCCCCTGGATACCCTAATCCCCTTATTACTTTGCCTCAAAAAGGAGCTACTCTGGTGGAAAAAATAGGTCATGCTCAACATGCGCCTTCTTTTCACCCCAGCCCCACCCATCCAAGCTCTTCACACAGGTCCCTTGAACAGAGTATGTGGGCTTGGACAGGATCTCACTGAGGGCAGGGGAAATAGCCTTCCCCCATCCTGCAAGACCCCTTCTGCCAGCACTACAAATCTGTGGAAAGCACAGTCTCACTGCTGGTGTACACTGAAAACACCACAGTTATGTGGTATCTGAGCAAACAGTGGGGCACAAAATCTTAACCACTGTGCAGGCTAGCACAGGAGGAATGGTACCTAGCCACAACGATGAGCATGACTCTGACAGCTGCATACATTCCTTCACAGAAGAATGTACTGGCAGACTCTTTAAGCAGGTCCTTGAAGGACCCTCATGAATGAACCTAGAACAAAGAAGTCTGCAAAAGAATACTGCATCAATGGGGACTACCACAAGTGCACCTTTCAGCTTCATCAAAATCCCACCAGCTTCCCCATTCAGTGCCAGGAGACCTTTCCCCATAGCTTAGAGGACAGATGTCTTCTCTTTACACTGGTGGGGGAAGTTCTTATATGCCTTTCCTCTTCTGCCACTACTTTCAAAAATCCTTCTAAAAAGTTAAAAAGGAAGTTGCAAAATTCCTACTCCTGGCCCACTTTCGGCCAAGACAGCATTTGTTTCCCATCCTATTCTATCTGCCCAGAGGAAATTATTAGAAAATTCCTTTCCAACCAGATCTGGTCATTCAACAGCAAGGTCTGCTTCTCCATCCAAATCTAGCCTCTCAGTCTCACTCTGTGGATGATTGGGTTCTGATCCCTAAAAACACATCTTTTCTGAGGAGGTGGTTCAGGTACTACAGGAAGCCAGAAAACCTACCACCTGAAAATTATATACAGCCAAGTGGAAAAGATTCTCAGTTTGGTGCTTCAAGCATAGGCAGGACCTTTTCTTATCATATTCCCCTTCTGTCCTGAAATGTCTCTCTGAATTATTATACTCTAGTCTGGCCTCCTCTTCCGTTGAAGCCCATCTGCTTGCCATTAATGCTTGCTTGCCTCTTGATCCTCCTCCTCTCATGTTCAGGATGGAGTTCAAACTTTTCTTGAGGACAGTCTTACATCTTAAGCCACCTAAGAAACCTATTTCTCCTGCCTAGGATCTCAGCTTTGTGCTGGAAAAAACTTACAACACCCTCTTTTGAGCCAGCAGCTTCTGCAACTTTAAAATTCTGTACCTGGAAGACTATCCTTCAGTGGGCTCTTTCCTCTGCCTACATAATATCTGAACTTCAGGCTTTTATGGCTTTTCTACCCTTTCTCATTTTCCACAGGGACAAAGTGACTCTCATGGCTAATCCATCATTCATGCCTAAGGTAGTGAATGAGGTGTACCTCAGCCAGGCTATCCACCTGCCTCTCTTTTTCCCTAATCCTCAAAATAAAGGGGAAACATTCTCCACTCACTAGACATTTACAGGCAACTAAGGTTTCACTTGGACAAAACAAGAACTGTCAGAAAAACTGACTGACCTTTTGTTTCATTCATGGATTCCACACTGGGCCAACCCATGTCTTAGCAAACCATTGCATCTTGGATATTGAAATCTGTTTCCTTCTGTTACATAGAACAGGTGAAAATATTGCCTTTCTGTCCAAAAGCACATTTCACTAGGTAGATGGCCTCCTCTGGGTCATTCTACAGGGCTGTAGATGCCAGGTCCATCTTAAAAGTGGCCACGTGGCCCTCTGTGCAGGCATTCACCAAGCATTACAAGACCAATGCCTTTTTAAGCTCCTGGGCTACCTTTGCTAGGTCTGTCCTGTCTGGTATCTTGGACAGCTCATCCCCCCCTTTAGCCAACCTCCCTCTTCTATAACTCCTTTGGCTTTGGAAATCACCCATATGTCAGGAATACTGCAACAGTGATTTCAGTCAAGACATAGTACAGTTGTGTAAGAGCGTATCATAATAGCAGATGTCCTACTGATCACAGTTGCAGTATTCCTTCCCTCTCTCCTTCCCATCTTATCTTACTTTGCTCCTATTATTTCTCTTTCCCTCTGTTGTAAGCTATCAGGTAATAGACTGCTTTCAGGGGGATTTACTTACTTCTTTGAGCTGTACCCTCCTAGCTGATGACTTTCCTCTCTCAGTAGTCTTCAGACTGCTGGCTTAGTCTGAGGTACTTGTGAGTACATCTGCCTATATACACTGACACGTACAGGCTGAGGTTACACATTGAACATATGCCCTCAGGAAGGTAAAACTTTAGTGCTCAGGCCAGGCGTCAGTGGATGAAAATCCATATGTTATGAATACTGCAACGGTGACCATTAGGACATTGACTGTTACAGTAAGTTCTTACTTAATTGTGCTTTCCTTTAATGGTTTTCTGTACCTCTACCATATGTAAAGAACTCCCCTTCTTCAGATTTGAATGCCATGATTTACAGCACGTGTATTCCTCATCCTATATTTTTCTTTCATTGTCTTTCAATAATTTTCTTTTCTTTTCTTTTATGCTATCATGTGTTCTTTCAAGTTCTCGAGCTTCTGGCCTTTATTTGGAAAGAACAATATCTAGTATTTTACAAGTATGAAGGATCCCTTAGGAGTAACTCGCATTTGTTCCTGGAAGAAATTTCACAATTGTTTTTTAACCTTTATCCAGACCAGTGCATGTATCTTTCTGCTTTCTTTTAGGAAGCAGAATTTATGGAGGGAAGGGCCCCTCCCTTCCTGAACACACAACACTAGGGTTTCCTGAAGAAAATGTGTGTTCTGGAAGATGAAGCAGCTGTTCATGTCCTTTACTCCAGGGTGGTAGGGGCGTGAAGTGGCTAAGGAAGCCAGCTACAAATGGATTGCCAGCTACAGTGTGTTTTGCCATTTAAGTATGCGTTGCCTATAGGAAAATATTTCTGCAAAGACCAGTTGACCAGAGACATGTCTGCATTGGTTTATTCAAGAATAAATTAATTGGTCAATGGTTCACACCTTTATTATGTCTTACCATTTAGACAATCACTGCAGAAGATGGGTTTCACTGGTTCTCCAGTGCTACATAATTTGGGGGCTTAAGCTTTTGCAGTTTATCCAGTCTCTTGATTTGGCCTCCATGGAAGTTAACTAGTACTAGTTTTTCCTAAACAGTTAACCTGCAGCAGAGGACTCCCAGTATTAGACACACTGGATATGTACACACCTTATTAGTTGATCTATGAGGGAGTTATTTGCTCTGAGATGTGACACCTTCCTGTCATCTTCCTGCCTGGATGATGCAGTCCATCCAGTACCTGCTGTTTAAGTTGGGCAAGCATATATGTATATTATTATATATTTTGCTGTTTTTTTTGTTTTCTTTCTTAGAGATTATTCTAAGTGGATGAGAGTGAAATGATAATCAGAGGGACTAGGCATGTTATCCTAGCCTGGATTGTGATACTGTGGAATGTCCACACAGGGGGTTAATTCATCCCAAATATGGGAGCAGGAAGGGAAAACAGCAAAGTTGATGATTTGTATGAGATAGAATACCAACAGCAACTCACTGCAAACTTCTCCCAGATAAGTCTGATGTGATAAATACTTATCTTTTACATATTTACCTAAGTAATTCCAGGATGAGAGAACTGCAAATCTCAAATAGTTTAATTACTGAATCAATGTACTTAACAAAAAAGATACTTCCCTGGATCATTAAAATTTTTCAGGTCACACAGTTGTGGTTTTGCAGAGCAATATGAAAATGTTTTATGTGTTTCTGATGATTCTTTACAGGACTGGCCTTTGGTCAACTGGTGCCTAGGCATAAGGGCTCCACAGTGCCCCCATCACCACTGGTGCCCCATCCTGATCTACCTACATCATCCAGATTACTGGAAAAACACCCCTGCTAGAGCGTCTCCCTAGGCGGCTGCCTAGTTGGCCTTTGCCTGAGGCCAGTTATGATTATTTATCTGTAATCTTTGGGAAAGCTGTCTTGCAGACTTTTCTTTTTAAATCTGGATGCAGTAACCACCTGTATCTACTTTGGCCCACCCACAGACTAACTATTTCCCTATTCACCGGCTGTTATATCTCAAGTCACATTGTGTGGAAATATTTTTGTTCAGGAGGGATGGATTGCCTTATTGGCACATAGTCTTATGAAATCTGTGGAAGGAGGGAGTTAATGCCACAGGACAGGGATGCCACATTAAAATGGGACCATTTTTTAATGTCTTAACTCCTGCAACTGGGTGACTTACCTGATGTGCAGTTCATGCAAAACAAGCTTACCTGTTTGGTTCCATACATTTATGTCACCTGCTTTGAAGCATTTTATAAGATGCAAGTGGAGCTGGCTCATGGCTTCACCAGAGGATGCTACTGCAAAAACAAGTATCCCATTATTCATATTCCACTATGTCTTCTCCATCCCTTAATTGCCAGATTTGCTGGTTGAATACTGTACTGCTCACCGGCATTGCATTCTGGCATCTTTTCACCATAAGTCATACTAAAACCTCATCTGCAGTTTAAAACTCATAACTCAGGTTTTTTATCTTCTACAAAATAATATAATAAGACCATAACATTTGATCCTTATGGCAAATGCATGTAGACACACATCTGTAGTTTTATATAATCTCATCCAGTGAGTGGATTATATGATTCTGTCCATTCTATGGTAGTGCCACTAATTCTGTTTTTTCTCTACTCAAAAGGTGCCACCAGCATCCAAGGATGTAGCTTTTGTTTCACTACAGGGATAACATTTTGCTTCTTTTAAAATAGATTACAATTAAAATTGCTGAGCCCTCATTAACTATTTTTTCTCAAAATAACTTTTATTACAACCTTAAAAGCAAAAATAAAGAAATGCAACATGTAACATTTTGCTTTTACCTAATATATGAATTATATTTCTCTAATAATATTGGCAGTATAATTACATCCTCTTTGATAGTATTCATAACTATACTAAACTGCAACTGTTTCCCAAAATGAAGGAACATCATGCTTCTCTGTGTCAAATAAAATACCCAGCTTAAGTTACAACAGCACATTGCACATTATTAGACAGTCACATTTATAATGTTCAAAGTGACAAAGCTATTTAAAAAAAAATCACTAGAATTCTATGTATCATTAAGTTTGCTGACAACCTATTCCCACTACTGCCTAAAAATAACTGTAAGATTCAGTCCTTTGTAACCAGAATAACTCTTTATTCACGTACCATTACCTTTCTCCTTCATTTAACAGTACTGCTTCAGTATACAAAGGTCTCCATGTATTAGTGTAAACAGATCCTTAGTTGTACGATGGCTTCAGTTTCTTCTAACTTATGGTGATTACTTTTTTTAGCTACAAATAAAATGAAGCCTAACACATCCCCCTCTTATGCTTATGCCATTTCCCTCCTCCGGCATATGTAACATAAATGACACTGGTTATAATTTTATTCTACCTGGCAAAAGGCCATCACAATGTATGTGTGTCTGGGTGTTGTAGTCAACACCAACAGAAGTCACCTGAAATGCTAGGAAGCATATGTTATAACTCACTAGGAGCATGCAGATATTTGGGAAGCATCTCATACTATGCATTACTGGATAAGGGGATACATTCTTCTCAAATATTTTAGTCCAGTCTTGCTCAGTGCTTTATTTAACTGGATCCCTAATCCTATTCAACACCTTGTATAGCTTACTAATTAGATCTTTAGGCTGCTGGTTAGGACCTTTAATCTTTATCATTATTTCTCTCATTCTGGAAAATATTTATTTTGGATCAACTCTGCCAGCAAATAATTGTGCTTGTCTTTTAATCCTTTAGGTACCAGGTACTTTGTGTTACTAAAATGATACTGTTGCTGACATCTTGGCCAAGTTACAATGCCAAAACCTCCACTGAATGGTTTCATTCCACAATGTATGTGCATCTATACAATCAGTATATGAGAGATGGATAAATCTTTGATGTGAAAGAGACTTCACATCTGTTGCTACTATGAAGTACTTCCATGCTTTCATCTGCCTTTTCCATAACAATAACTTATGTGGCTCCTCAATATCTCCAAAAAGACCAGGAAGGTTGGCTAATCAAAACTAGAAGATGACTTTAGGATCTTCACCCATAGAGGTTAATACAATATCAGCCATTTTGTTCCATCTTGGAATGATGTTTGTTGTTTATAATATGCCTTAGTCAAGTTGATATCCAGTAATATTACAAGTCATATACTCAACTCCTTCTCATTCTCTTCACCCAACCTACCGTTGGCTTCCATCTTTCAAGTAAAGGAGATCAAATACATTTTCAAATCTTACAAAAAAAGGCCTTACCTGGAAATACAGAACTAGCCTGAAACATATACAACAACATTGGCATAATAACCTTTTGAACTGCTGGAATCTTCTGGTCAAAATCCCAGTCCAGTATCTACTAATACAATCTTTCCCATAGGAAATTTTAACTGTGTCTATTAATGTAGGTACTAGATCTGCTCCTTGATACTTAATATTTTTTATAATTCCACAACTAGAGAAATTGTTTTGACAGAGACTGTGCTAACACACCATTGACTGCATTTTTTTGGAACATATATCCTGTAAGTTCAAATCTGGCTAAATTATCTACTAATGAAATTGTTATAAATGCTTGTCTGAATCTTTAAGACAGATCATCCATAAATAATACCAGTTTCTCGATCTTCACTGGCATAGTGCACTATATCTTATTTCCCCAGTGCTACTACCCATATCTCTATATAAAGAACAAACAGAAGGGAGCATATGAACATCCCTCCTGCCCAGGGTAAAAGATGTTAAGAACTCAGCATTTGCCATTAGCTAGGCAGTCACACCCTGATATATGTTCCATAACAATGTTAGACATTTTTGAGGAAAGTTAAATAACCATAATGCCAGCCAAGAACAAATAGTACCAATTCAGCCTGTCAGAACACTTTTTGGCATCCCAGACTAACTCATGACAACAGACTCCCCTGCCTCTCTGTCTCCTGGTTCAAGAAAAAGGGGTTTTAATTAGCTTGTCCTGACAAAAAAACACACTGGCATGTATACATCATATTAGACAGGGTTAGGGCCTGTCTGAATGCTAAACACAATATCAGTATTTTATAGTTAATATTGGTTCAAGACAGAAATTGATCTGTTGAAGCGAGGCTTTAAGTGTTTGTCTCCCTTTATATTAATGAGATAACTGCTTAATTCCAAGAAGATGGAGCCTGCAAAGTAGCCATCACCTCATTCATTATTCTTAATAAATTACGGTAAAAAACTCTGTCTTCAGGGTGAAGTGCCTTAATGATAAAAAATGAACAATCAGTAGTAAATCCAAAGGCACACCATGGGCCTGGGATATGTAGACATCCTTTAATAGTAAAACCAGGTCAGAACAGTTTCACTATATTGCGATATACATGGGGGGGGTGCATGCTGTTTCTATATAATAGTGTATTCTTTCTACAACTCTTCCTAAACAGTTGTGTATGGATCTCATCTGTGCCTATAATTATAGGGACATCAAGGAAATCTGTCTCTTTCTTGGACCAATTAGCTGTAAAGTTTAGAAACCTAGTGGTACCATTTATATATTAAACAAAATCATTTAGTGTCTCAAGATTCCCTTTACATAATATAAAGACATCATCAACAAAACATTTATAATATATGATGTTCTCACTAAACAGAATATTATCTATTATGTAAGTATGCTCCCAATAAGCCATGACAGTGTTTGCGTATGAATTAGTGCAGGGTGTCCTCATTGCCACTCCATTGGCTTGTAAATAATATTTATTCCCACATGTAAAAACATTACGATTAAGTATTATCTCTAGTAACATAATAATTCTAATAATCTCTCCTCTAGGGATCCCTCTGCTTATCAAAACAGTCTCACATAATCAAGGCCTGTGTCATTGGGAATATTAGTAAATAAAGATGTAACGTCTAACGTAACCAAATAACAGTCTAAAACATTGCTGTCAGTGTTTACATAGCTAGAAAAAGTCTCAAGAAAATGTGTGTCTTTTATAACAGTCACATTATTGGCAACTACTGGTCTCAAGCATTTCTCCACATAGATAGACAATGTCTCAGTCAACCAGCCTCTACTACTCACTATGGGCCTCATTGGTGGATTCATAATGTCCTTGTGTACTTTGGGCAGTCCCCTAAAAGTAGGGATTGATGGTGTTTCTATCAAAAAATAGTTATAAAGCTCATTGCTTATAATATTTGACATGAACAAGTCATATAATTCTCCATGTATATCCCTAATCAATTTGTTTAACTGATTAGTGTTCAATTCTTGGTATGTACTAACATCACTAAGCATTTCATTTATTCTGGTTTCATAATATATTCTAATACAACTACGGCCGTACCTTTATCGGCTGGCCTAATAATTATATCTGGATTCAATTGTAAATTCTTTAGGGTTCCCAATTCTTTACTAGTCATGTTAAAGAATTAATTTTTAATATTCACTCTGTCATTTTCAAAGGCTTTCAATAAGTCTTTTTCACAAGCCTTTTCAAAGGCTTCCAACAACGGATTAATTGGGGGTATATAGGTGGAGGGTTTCCTATTTCCAACCACAACATTATCGTCTTGATTACCAAACATAATTTTTAAATTAACATTCCTAACTTTAATATCTATTAAATAGTCACAACATCAAACGAAGTCGAAGGAATAAAGGAAAGTCCCTTACTAAGTATTGATTTCTCTGCTTCATTTAAAACATAATTAGAAATGTTTATAACTATGTCCGACTTGCATGCTTCAGGGCTTTCTTCTGAAACATGAATTGTTCCTCCGAGGATTATTTATATCTGCTCCATACTGCAGAGGCTTCAAAGTTACTGCATCATCTCCTGGGGACTTAGATTTTAGAAGGCCTGCCATTATGTTTAATAATTTCTCCAGATCAACCCAGGCCAACAAGGCCTCTATTTGTGATGTAAATAGTTTAGAAAGCTGACAAACATTCGAAGAAGTCATCATCTTTGTAGGTTATTAGTTTTTCCACATCAATGTAAAATCATTGTAGTATTCGCTTAAAAATATAAGGCACTTATATCATCTGTTGGATCCCAAATTCTTTGGACAGTATGGCCCCCTGAGTTGTCGCAGTCATATGGCTAGATATTTGGTTCTTTTGAAAGTGCCGTAACAAAAGGTTTTGTACCTCTTCTAGATATACATTCCTTTTGCACTAATTTAGTTACCTCATGCTTGCCATTCTCAGTCTCATTATCTAATGCTGTCACCATTCTGGCACTCTGTTGCAAACCGCATTTAAGACAGCTTTGCCACTCCAAAAGGAAAATCATCCCTCCCTCCCTCCATCCATCTACATCACTCCTTTTCCCATTTTTGCAGATGTGGTTGGGGTGTCACATAGGTGACCAGCAAACATCTAGAGCCAATGTTCACACTGCTAGGTGGCTGTAAATCTAGACTCTACAATCTGGTTCTTTATTTCTTCCTGCAAGATGCTTTACATCTATTCCATTCTTTTAACACCGAGGCAGAACTCGGCATGGATTCTCTGCTTTCTAACAACTGACTTAGCTTCCTTTGGAGCCACAAAAAGCTACCACAAAAAGCAATTGCTAAACCTCTAGTGTGTAATTCTGGGTCTAATATCCAACAACAATTCCATGACATTTCTGCAGATATATAGATCCTATCTATTGTAGCATATCTTGAATGAACCTTAATAATATATGTATTGACTCTCTCCTCCTTACTATGTATCACATCTGAGCCCACTACGTCCTTAAACTTCAACATATTCCTACCTAGCCTGGAAGCTCTTACAAGTCTTGGTCCTCTGTGAATATCTTATTCAAAAGACAGCAAACTAATATGAGTGATGTTCCCTCCAGAACACCCATCAATTCCAGCAGCAGCACCTTCAGATTATGCAATGTTGATTCTGGGGGATGATATACACTGTTTGTGTCTTTCGGCTTTTCCCGGTTAGGGGTCGCCACAGCGGAACTCCAGTCCTCTAATGATTGGTAGTGGATTTTTACATACCGGGTTACCAGCCCTGACGCACAACCTTCAACGAAGGCATGCCCCATTCATGTATGCCTCCACACAGAAGACGCTCTAGCTGAGAATCGAATGGGACAATGTCTTGCTATGAGGCGACAACGCTACCGCAGCACCACCACCGCAGTGGGATGATATACACTAATTATAGTAAATATTTCACCTCCCAGAAAACTGTTCATACAGCAAACCTGATAGAGTCTTGAGTTTCTTCAGAAAAATTGTAATCCCTGTGATACCAGATTTGACAGCCCTTCTCTGTTCCTTGCATCAAGGATAAATAAAGACTCTGGTATCCACATTTTAATTTCTCATGGTCACCTTTCAACAAATGCTTTTCCTTCAACAATAATAAGGGTTTTCTGTTAATAAAAGTTAAAACTCTGTCTCTTTTAATTCAGTTTCTCAGCCCATTTACATCCCATATCAATATTTTCTTGGTAAAGATTTAACAGTAATTCCCTTCCAAAATGCATCTTGAATGTCTAGTTCTACCAGTCTATCAGCAGTAACCATAGACAGTGCTCATTACCAAAGTTGCCTGTTGTCCTAGTCTTCCTTTCATCTTCCCTGTCTTCAGCACATTGTTTCCTTTTTAATCTCCCTAGTAAGCAGTATGTGTATTATAAAAGGGTCAGTAAAAACACACACACACATTTTTAACTCATTCCCTTTCACAGAAGAATGTTGGGCTATACAATTCCACTTGCAGCATTGCTACCCCCAAAACATATCCACCATATCAGCTGCTTTATTACATAAACTGCTAATTGCCACTTCTTTTTCTTTCAGCTTTTTCCTGGTTAGGATTCACCACAGCAGATCACCTATCTGCTCATGATTAGCAGTGGAGCTTTTACGGTGTCGAGTTGCCAGCCTGGAGCCCAACCTTCCACAGAAGGCACACACACACACACACACACACACATGCATTCAAGCCTAGGGCCACTTTAGTGTGTCCAATCCACCTACAGCATGTCTTTGGGATGTGGTAGGAAACCAGAGAACCCGGAGGAAACCCACGCGACCACAGGGAGGACATGCAGACTCTGCACAGAAGCACCCCAGCCGAGGATTGAACCGGAGAACCTCTTGCTGTGAGGCGGCAACGCTAACCACTGCACCACCATGGCCGCCCAAAACTGCTACTACAATGAAAATATATGCAAATTTAAATGAACATTTAAAACATGTATACAACTGATTCTCCCCCACTCAACACCAAATGTTTCCATTATGACTTATAAATGCCACATATTCACCAGCTCAAAATGATTGAAACCATCCACATTTGTCTCACAAACACTTTAAACATCTCTAAGCTGGTGGTATTTATACAGCTGAAAAAATGTATAAAGACATACAAATGATTTTTAACTTAATCCCATCTATTAGCTGTAGTCAAACACTCCTTATCCCATTATTTGTGTATTAAATGGAAATGGAGTCATTACATACTCCTCTCATTCATCATGTATGAATGTCTCCAAATTTGCTACTTTAAAAACTCAGTTTTATGACTTTTTTAGGCCATGGCCTTAACTTGAGGCAATAATCACAAAGTCATCTTTCAAACCCATTATGTGGCTGCTCCATAGATTCAACAAACCAACCAGATTCATGATTATCCCAGATATCAGTTGCGGATGCACCCCACTCACCTTCTCAGTGACTGGACTCCTATTTATATATATAAAGACTATACTGACTTGGTCACCCATATCCTATTCTAAAAACATAAAATAACTGTCACTAGCCACCCAAAGTCTTTTTAAGGAAATGTGATCTACTTCCTTATGTCCATTATTAAAGGCGTACAGAAAGCTTGACATTACTTGTTTAGAGTATTAATTGAATTAGAATCTTATTCCCATTAAAGCATTCTTTGAGCTGTGAGAGTGCACAAAATCAGTACTTGATCTGTCAGCAGCACAGATCTATCATTTGTTGAACCCTGGCCATGAAACTTATTATCTAACTTGTCCATTATACTTCTCAGCTTTAATAATCCCAATTTAACATAAGCTCTTCTGTCTCTGAATAAGTTCCTGCTAGAAGATGAGAAAAGCACAAGTACCACTGCACCTGTTTGCTTGTTTGTTAAATTGCTGGACTGTTGCTTGAGACCCATTATCCTCTGTACATTTTTTGATGGTGTGGTAGTCTCACCTCATGACCTCACTGATTCCAATGCACCTTGGGAATCTAAAAAAAGTGGTGGCACTCATTGGAAAGAAATTATTCATGGTAAATTAGTCTTACTTTGAGTTTCTTTGCCCTGCAAATTTGAATCACATGCATAAATGTTGTATTTTTCCTTCTAGTGTCAGTGCTGTAATCCTGCCATATTAAAACACATTGTTCACCACATAACCATGTTTTTCCCTGATTTACAAATGATAGATGCTATTTTTTACTTTGGGTATAAGTGGAGAGCCTCAAAATAAATTATGCTGAATGCTTATGTGTCACCTGCTCCAGGAACATAATTCAGAGTCTGACAAGTGAGCCCTCACTCAATAAGTTATAGAGTCCCACTATTCCAGTTTCTCTGGTACTCTAATCAATCTGATAGTGCTTCTTCTGTAAGATCCCTTAGGTCAAATATTTTTGAGTCCAGCATTTCCATTCTCACTTACCCATCTCTGCATTTCCATTCTCACTTACCCATCTCTGCATTTCCATTCTCACTTACCCATCTCTGCATTTCCATTCTCACTTACCCATCTTTGCATTTCCATTCTCACTTACCCATCTTTGACATGGGTATGAGACTCTGTGGAGTCTACAATTTGGCTGCCATATAGGAATGAGATGATAATGCCTCTTTTATAGCTTTTATCTTCTCTTCTTTTCCTGACTTAGTCATCTGGTTTTATCGGTTTTGGCTGATTTGGTGAATATTTAGAAGAGAAAAGGTTAGGCCCACATATCTTCAGATTGGTGGGTACGGTTCTGACTTTGCTCCTCATTTTGTATGACATTTGACATGCATTGTTGCTTAAGACAACACTGAGGAGCCTGTTAAAATGTTCTCATTTTTTTTTACATCTCTGCAACCAACTACTGTTGCTCCTCCAACTGTACTTTTATTGTAATGTCTGGCAGATGCTTATTTTCTGTCATTATTCTCCACTACCATTTTTGCACCGATGTATTGTATATTTAGTTGTTTTATTGCAGAATGCAACATCTAGGTTTCTCTGTAGTAGTTTCTATTTTTGAGTATCATGAAACTTATAAACAAAGATATTGGTAATCTCCAAACTCTGGATCCCACCCAGTTCGGGTTTGTAAAAGGCAGATCATGTCTCCTAAACCTGATAGACTTCTTTGAAGCGGTCACCAAAGCCGTAGACAAGGGTAAGGTGGTTTACACAGCCTATCTAGATCTTACCAAGGCTTTTTACACCATCCCCCACTCTGGAATTATAGATAAACTCACTAAACTAGGTATAAATCCCTATGTCACAAGATGGGTTGCCAACTGGCACACTGACAGAACCCACATTGTGAAAGTAGCAGACTCCAAATCCGACTTCAGACCAGTGACAAGTGGAGTACCACAGGGTTCATTCCTGGGTCCTCTCCTGTTTGGTATCTAATTCTCTGAAGTACAGGCTAACACAGAAAGTCTTTGGCTAACGAAGTTCGCAGATGAATGCAAACTAGGAGCCATAATCGAAACTCCTAACTATGTGGACATCCTACAAAGGGCCTCACTGAGAAAGATGCCTGGTGTCAAAGCCATGGCCTCAAGCTTAAGTACATTGCCATCCCCTTTGGTAAAAACTCTGTACCCATGAACTACAACATAGGCGGTAGTATACTTAACACTGAAAGTGTGATAAGAGACCTTGGGACACAGGTGGACAGTAGTCTCGACTTTGATAATCACATCGCCACAGTAGTCAGGAAATCCTTCTATGTGGCACACCTCATCACAAAAGGTTTCTCATCCAGAAAAAAAGAGGTCATTGTTCCCCTCTACTCATCACTCATTAGACCCATTATAGAGTACAGTGCCCCTTTTGGTATGTACCTCACAAGACATCTACAACAACTGGAAAGGCCGCAGAAATACATCACAAAGAAGATTACCAGCCTCAAACAGATGCCCTATGCAGACCGTCTCAAAAAACTCCAGCTTTACTCCGTCGCATATCGCCTACTCAGAGGTGATCTCTGCCTAACATACAAAGCTATGTCAAACCCAGAGCTGTTGGACATGCTCCACTTAAAGAAATCCCAATCCCTCTGAGCTACATGCTCTAGGGACCTAAACCTTGTCACCACATTAAAAGGAACATGCTGGAGAGATAGATTTCTGTCCCAGAGACTTCCCATACTCTGGAATAAACTACCTATCTATATCAAACAAAGCTCCTCATTAGCACTCTTCAAGAAAAATCTTGATGATTGGATGGGAAATAGGAAATTCACCCTGGGGATCACCTCTGTGGCTCTGCTCGACAGTGGCACAGGAAAATAATTTTCTTGGGTGACAAAAGCCAGGGTACCTTTTTGGCTGGGCTTGTATAGGCCCCAGGGCTGATAGCCTAGTACCTACCTATGAACCTATGAAATGGATATTATATCAACAACTCTGCCATTTTTAGTTTGTGACAACTTTAACTGGTTGTTGATTACCATTGTTCATTTTGTTGTCAAATGATCTTTAAAGGTTTTAAACTGCAGTGTTTAGCAGGTTACTGTTTCTGATGAAGATGGACATTTGTGCTCTTCTGGGACTGTTTACAGTTAGATGCTATCTGTATGGATTGCTATGTATATTGTATGCATGTGAGAAAGAAACACATTGAAATGAATTACTGTGGGCAAAATTTATTTCACTTGGCCACAGTAACCATTGCAAGTGCACCGGATCAGAAGGTTGCTATTTTGGGGGCAGAGAGGCAAAAAATATGTGTAAGCAACTGATCATCAGTGTTGCCTCATCAACAGTGGTTAGTGTATGCATGTCTGTGTGAGTGTGGTCATAGGTTCATAGGTAGGTACTGGGCTATCTGCCCGAAGGCATATATTAGCCCAGCCATGTTGTGTGGTATTCACCGCCCCTTTGGTTAGTTCCCTAGGCCCTTGATCTAGCAGCTAGTACCCTTGGCCCCTATCTAGTAGAGCTGTTGGTATGATCCCTGGTGTGAACTTTCTGTTACCCATCCACTCGTCAAGGTTCCTCTTGAAGAGTGATAGTGAGGGGCTCTGTCTTATGTAGATCGGGACCTTGTTTCATAGCAAGGGAAGTCTTTGCGAAGGGAATCTATCCCTCCAGCATGTTCTATTCATTGTTGTGCTGAGGTTTATATCCCTAGAGCATGTAGCTCGAGTAGATTTGGTTTTGCTAAGATGGAGCATGTTCAACAGTTCTGGGTTGGACATGGCTCTGTATGTTAGACAGAGATCACCTCAGAAAAGGCGGTATGCAACAGAGAAAAGCCTTAGTTTTTTCAATCGTGCTGATAGGGCAACTGTTTAAGGCCAGTAATCTTCTTATTGAGGTACCTCTGTGGTCTCTCCATTTGCTGGAGATGCCTGGCCAGGTACATTCCAATTGGTGCATTGTACTCAATAATGGGTCTGATGAGGTCAATGAGTAGAGGGGCACCACTACATCCTTAGATCTTGATGCAAACCCTTTCATGATCAGATGGGTCACATAGAAGGATTTTCTAACCACCTTGGCAACATGGTTATCAAAGGAAAACTGACTATCTACTTGGGTCCCTAGATCCCTTATTACTTCTTCAGAGTTCAGGGGGTTACCTCCTATGTGGTAGTTCGCAGGTACTCTGTTTTTTCCAAAGGGGATTACTATGCATTTGTTAGCATTTAGCTTGAGACCATAGCTTTGACACCATGCATCAGTCTCATTAAGGCCCTTCTGGAGGATATCCATGTTGGCTGGAGACTCTATTATAGCACCCAGTTTGCAGTTGTCTGCAAACTTGGTCAGCCACAGCCCTTCAGTGCTTGCCTGTACTTCTGAGAAGTATATGCCAAACAGGATGGGCCCCAGGACAGAGCCCTGAGGCACACCACTCATTACTGCCCTGGATTCGGACATAGATCCCGCTACTCTTACTTTGTGGGATCTGTCTGAGAGCCAGTTTGCGATCCAGGTTGGTGAGTTTATCAATAATACCCAAATGGGGAATGGTGTCAAATGCTTTAGCAAGGTCAAGGTAAGCCGTGTGTACCTCCTTTCCCTTATCTATAGCCTGAGTAACTGTCTCAAAGAAGTCCAACAGATTCAGGAGGCATGATCTGCCCTTGATGAAGCCGAACTGTGTGGGGTCAAGTGTCTGGAGGTTCCCAATCTCTCCATTTATGAGTTCCATAATGATTCGCTCCATTGCCTTACAGATCAGACTGGTTAGGCTTATTGGTGGGTAGTTCCCAGGGTCGGTTGTGGGCCCATGCTTGTGCAGTGGAACCACCATTGCTGTGCACCATTCTATGGGCACATATCCTGTCGAGAGGCTGAGACTAAACAGGGTATTCAGATGTGGGGTTAATTCATTTTGGAGCTCGTGTATGACACAGCCCGAGACACCATCTGGTCCCATGGAGGCAGTGTTGTTAGTTTTAGATAGAGCCTTATTAACCAACGTATCAATAATAATTGGAGTTACACAATCCCCTGGAATAGTAATAGGCCCTGCAGGTGGTGGTGGTGGTAGTGGTAGTGGTGGTGGGGGGGGGACTTTGCACTGAACCTGTCAGCTAAGATGTTGGCATGTCGGTGGGGTCAGTGCATTTTGTTCCATTTTGTACTAGCTCAGAACAGACCTGAGCATTGCCATTTAGGTTTTTGACTTAACCATAGAAGGCCTTATGGTTATCCTTGGCATCCTTGCCAACTTTCTTTTCAGAATTGGCTTTAGTTGACTTGATGAGGGCCCTCTATTTCTTACTAATGCTGATCAGGGTGATTTTTCTACTTGAGATTTGGCCTTTTGTTATAGAAGTCTCCTCCTTTTATTGTATAGTTTGCTTATGGCCGAGGTCCACCAGACTGGTTTCTTCTTGCTTGAGGAAGGAGTCTTGGTTTTATTTGGGATAGCACAGTCCATGCAATCCTGAAGATGTATGTATAGTGCCTTGGCGTAGGATTCTGCATCCTGGATATCCTTATCCTTCTGCAAGGGAATAGTGAAGCTTTCCATTTCTGGCACAAGTAGTTTGAAGTTTGCTTTAGAAAGTTTTTTTATGATGGTTTCTTTGACTGGGGGAGGTGGAGGGGTGAGGATGTCCAGGGTTATCAGTTTGTGGTCTGATCTGACCAGAGAGGGAGTGATAACGGGTGTGGTACAATGGGCGCCCATATTTGTGATGACTAAATCCAATATGTTGTCCCCTCTAGTGGGAGAACATACCAGTTGTTCAAAGGCATTTGAATTTATAAATTCTATGAACCGCTGGGCATAGGAGTTAGAACTTTGGTAGTTCATCCAGTCTATACCAGGGTAGTTGAAATCACCCAAAATTATGGTGTTGGGTAGGACCTTTATATTTTCCAATGCCTCAAGGAATGCTGAGTGAGCATCTTGGGACATGGTGGGTGATCTATAACAGGCTACGACTTGAAATGTTGTTTTGCCTGCTGATAGTTGTGCATGGATGATCTCTGGGGCATCATGCTGTGCCACTAACCTGGAGATGTGGGTAGCCTTGATGAATATGGATACTCCTCCGCCCTTTGTACTGCGATCCGGTAACTGAGGCCAGAAGGTATGATATGAATTGTAACCTGGTAGTGCTGGGGTGCTCTCTGGAGCTTTGAACCAGGTTTCCGTCACTGCACAAACATTGATTTTCTCCATACTGAGGAGTGCCTCGAGTGCGTGCATTTTGAGGTTGAGACTTCTGGTGTTGAGTAGCATTACCCTTAGTTTTTGGTTACCTGTGCTGGTTACAGTGGTTGGTTTGTCCTTTGAGCCTTGCTTAAAAAAGGCACTATGGGGATGGCAAGAGCCTTGGCCAGTATTCGAAAGCCTAGGGGTGACAGGTGCAAACTATCTCTGGTGAAACAGCGAGGGTTGTCTATCATGTCATCCCAGGCAGAAAGACACTGGATCCTCTTAGAATGACACCAGAAGCTTAGCCAATTGTTGAAATTGATCATTTTGTCTTTGTATTGTGGTATCATTCTAGGTGAAGGTAGTATGCTACTCAAGATCAGGGTCATACCAGCTTGGGCTACATGATCAGAGAGCTCCTCAATGTCTCTTTTCATGTAGTCCAGGGAGGTACGTCTTAGATCATTCCCACCAACATGTACAATGACAGCATCATACCTGTACTTGTTCTGGAGTGACCTAAGTGCCTGTGTTATGTGGCAGATCCTAGCAGCCAACAGGCAGCTGACAGTAACCTTTTCCTTGTTCAGCCTGGTGAGTGGAACATCTGTGTGCCTTACTATAGAGTCTCCTATTACTAGTGTGTTGGGTATGGTGTTTTGCCTTAGGGGCTGTCATGAGGCACACTGCTGAGGCGAATTATGTGTTTTCTGGCTTGTGTTTGGAGGTGTAGGTTGCTTGCTTGTCTGCTTTGGAGGGCCCTGTTTCTTTTTCAGATTGGTACCTAGTGCCTCTGAATATGTTTTTATGTATTTATGTGTATGTTTTGCTGGTGCTTGCTTTATAGATCCATGTGTGACTAGTGGTGTGATGCTAGTGTGTCTCTTCTCCTCTTGACTGTCTGTTACAGTCATGGGTTGAGAGCACTTAGCCTCCAGTCTGGCTGTGTATTTGCATCTCTCACAAATGTTTGTGTCTAGAGGTAAGAGGAGAGGGTTGTCTGTATACGTGAGGCAGTTGTGAGATTGCCTCAGGATGCTCAATTCCACCAGATGAACTGGAGAGTACACTTGAAGGTGACCTCTGGACATGCTTGGAAAAGTAAATTTCACTTGGCTTGTGGACAATCGAGGGTCTTATGCAGTATTATAATAGTGCTGTCTAGGAGATTTGGAAAATAATAGTGCTGTCTAGGACATTTGGACAAGTACTGAATTGGGTTATGCAAGTGCTACAATAAGAGCAGTTGATCTGAAGCACTTGAGCTGAGGCTTGCCTAGTTCTAAGGGAAAATTTGCAGTGCAGACTTTGTGGAGCCAGGAATAGTATACCCCAGCTAACCAGCGCTGCCCGACGGTGCTCTGTGCGCAAGACTGCACAAAAAGAGAGTTACAGGGTTTTAAGAAAGAGAGATCAAGGAGTTTGGAATTGACCCAAAATGGCCAATAAAACTACAGTTTCTAGGAAGTAACCACTCCTACAGGGACAGGCAGGCTGCTCAGTGTTAACCACTGCCACTGGTGAACACAGAGACTTCCCTTTAGCCCAAGTAAGCACTGGCCTCCAAGAAACTTACAAACAGTTTAGAAAAGCAACTCTGTAACTGAACTTTTTTTTTTAAATTATAGAAAGTGGGAAAATAGCAAGATTATTTTGTTTTTTTGTTTTTGTTTAAGGATAGCAGAGACACACAAGCAGCAAACTAGTCAGAACAGTGCAATAAATGACCCCAACAAGTGTGTGCTAGGTCAGAGGCAGGTAAAATGCAATTTTAAGAAAAAAATATTTTAAATTAAGTGCAACACAAAAAAGTAAAATAAACAGACTCTATGTATGTTCTAAATACTGTTTCTAATGCAGATATCAACTTTTGCAAGCAAGAAAATGCCGAAAAGTAGGTGGCAATGCAGATTTTCTAAGAAATAAATCAGAAGAAAATACTTAAAATCTCAAAAGTGGCTCCTTTCTTCTCTCAGCATTTTCTCCTCTTGGTAGGTGCTTCAGCAACAACTATCAAGCCTGGAAAGACGCCAAAACCATGCGGCTGCAGGGTTTTAAGAGAGAGAGAGAGATCAAGGAGTTTGGAATTGACCCAAAATAGCCAATAAAACTACAGTTTCTAGGCAGTAACCACTCCTACAGGGACAGGCAGGCTGCTCAGTGTTAACCACTGCCACTGGTGAACACAGAGACTTCCCTTTAGCCCAAGTAAGCACTGGCCTCCAAGAAACTTACAAATAATTTAGAATAGCAACTCTGTAACTGAACTTACACAAGTGTGTGTGTGTGTGTGTGAAGAAAGCCAAAGTACATTACTGTGACCAGAATTGCTTTCACTTGATCACATTAAAGCAGCAGAAGTGTAACAAATCAGGAGGTGGTTATTCTTTGTCATGGAGGATATGGAGACTTTTGTTTATGAAAATAACTGTCAGTTTTGCGGTGTTATTATGAGTGCCTGTGTGAAACAAACTGAAGTACATTGCTATAGCCAAACCATCTCTCATCTGATCATAGTTAAACATCAAAGATGTACCCCAATATAAAAAAGTTATTTGAATGAGACAGTCTCTGCATGAAATGAACTGGATGCCAATCTGGCTTGTCAAGGGCAATTTGTATGTCTGTGTATAAGTAATAGAGAGAGAGTCCGTAAAACAAGTTGAAACACATTAACCAGAATTTCTTTTACTTGGTCAGATTTTACTCAGTAAGACAGTGATCATTTTTATGAGATGGAGATGGCAAACTGTGTATGGAAGTGACTCACCAAAAGTATCACTTCCTCACAGTTGAATGAGCAATCTGGATTCTCAGGGACAGTGTGTGTAAGTATTTGTGAGTGCTTGTGTTTTGGTGTGGCAAGTTAAATTACATTACTGTGGACAGAATTTATTTCAGATGATCAAGGTATATCCAGTCAGAAGGTGATTATAAAGTAAACTCAAATAAAATATTCGAACAGTGAATGATAATAGTAACAGAATTACTAAATAAAATAAAAAAACAAACAAAAATAAGATGAAATAAAGCTTTCATTTATTAAAATGCTAGTGTTTTCATCCTCAACTACAAAGATTTCATCAGAACTGAATTAAATACAAACCACACTGACTCTGACACTGCTGAACCCCCATAGCACATCATATGATGTAAACAAACATGAATATCAAAGAAAAACATACATCTAAAAGAGTTATTAAATTTGTACATTTTAATGCACTTTTAATGAACAAACTTTCATTTAAACATGGAGGAGTAGTGGTATTCAAAAAAACTGTCAGCATTTATATTCCAAGAAGCTTTTGTTATCTTCACCTTTAATATTTTCCTAGAGGTTTTTCTTATGTTAACCTCTAATAGTTTGTGATACTTCAGCCAAAATCATAAATAACTTTTGGAACCCACAACATTTAATTGAATGCTTGAACAAAGTATTGTTCCTATCCTTAGACCAGATACCCTTAACATATTTAAAAATTCTTTGTCTGAGTCTCCTAAAAGTATTGCCTATATGAAAAAAACTCACATTAGAGCAGATAACAATGTAAACAACAAATGATCTATTAAAGTTAAAAACTTTTGGTATTCCAAACATTTTATTACAAAAAAGACAAGTAAATCACAGGTCCTTTACAAATAAAAGTGAAATAAGAATAGGATCCACATATGAGCATCCAATAGTTGCTGCTCATCTTTTACAACTTGCTCAGGGTCTCTAAATACTTAGTATTTGAACCTTCTTACTAGTAAAATTAGGACTAGATTTCAGAAGCGTACTAAGTACATCTTCCGGCTTTTCCTGATTAAGGGTCACCACAGCAGATCACCTGTCTGCTCATGATTGGCAGTGGAGTTTTTACGTTGTCAAGTTGCCAGCCCGGCACCCAACCTTCCACAGAAGGGACACGCACATGCACGCACTCACACCTAGGGCCAATTTAGAGTGTCCAATACACCTACTGCATGTCTTTGAGATGTGGGAGGAAACAGGAGCACCCAGAGGAAACCCACGTGACCACAGGGAGGACATGCAGACTCCGCACAGAAGGCACCCCAGCCGAGAATCGAACCGGAGAACATCTTGCTGTGAGGCGAGAAGCTTACTAAGTACATAATTTCCTCTAACAGACTTCCAATTATCAGTGATAACAACCTTCATAGTATAACTGTAAATACTATGAATACTATTGGTAATGCAAAAAGTATTTTTTCTGTCATTACACTTAATTGAATATTGCAAAGAATTTCTTGCCCAAGTAATAAAATTGGTTTCAAGACCATGTGTCTTCAGCAAATCACTTCTGCTTTAGTGTTGTCAACAAAATGTGCTATCTTTGGTTAACTAAAAACATATTAGTTAATTCTTCCCAAATGCACATCAATTTCTTTTTCAGACTTACATTAGATAAGTTAATGAAATGATTCCTTAAACATACTGTAGATGGAAACTGTCAAAATGTAAATAATTATTGACATTTATAGATTGCTGATATGTGTGAACATCTTGGTACTGAAAGCATATTCAAGGAAAATATGAAATTCTTTACCTTAACACATTGTGATGAAATTTTAAGAAATTAGAGTTCAAATTCATGTGGCTAATGAATATTTCATACTTGTCATATGACCCATGCCACGTAAAAATCAAATTGTCAATATATCTCACATAAAAAGAAGGCTTTCTGAATAGCTCCATCTTGTATAAAAATCTGTTCTCTTTGAGCCAAAACTCTATTGTCAAACACAGGGGCCAACACAGCATGCATAGCCATTCAATTTTTTGTTTGAAATATTTATTGTTAAATAAAAAAAATTATGTAACACATCAGTCAGTTCAAACTGCATATTAATTTCTGCATAAGTAAAATTTCTATTTTTTAGTAAATAGTCCTTAAAAAAATCCAAGCCCAATCCCTGAGTAATGCAAGTAGAAATAGAAGAGATGCCAGCAGTAACAAACAAAAAATCTTGAAAAATAAAAGCTTGCAATAAAATTATGAAGTTTATAAAGAAAGTTCCAGGATGCTCCCAAAATCTTGTTGGTAGACTCCCTTTTGGCCCAGACAGCATTGGTTCCAGTGGTGGCTGGTGACTTCAAATCAAAGAGGGGGCTGCAGGAGACAGATGAATGGGTGGGGTCAATGGGAATGGGTGTGGCCAACTAGAAAGGGGAGGGGCTATGCTCAAAAACACAAAAACTGTAATTTTAATTCAATGCGCTGCCCTGGGTGCCAAACCATCATTATGAGAGCCCAATCAAGACAAAATGAAGTGTAGAAGAAAAAAAATATTTCAATGCATTGGCTGCATGACAGCTTACTTAATATCTAGATGGAAACAAAAAGGTTGTGAGGCATGAAAAAATAAATTACTTTTTAAATACATTACTAGAATGCCAGTCAAAATCTAGTATAAGAAAAACAAGCAGCACTCAACTCAAACCACTTCTCCTTGCACTGCAGTTCTAATTATAATTTATATTCAGTTTTATTAAAGTACCAAGTAACATGCTGAAAGTAGCAATCTTTGTGATACCCCCACTTGTAAAAATGTTTCTTATCCAAAAAATACCTGCTGCCTGACAAAAACTATCTACTTGTTTCATGGGGAAAACATGATCAAAGTAAAAAATGAAAAGCAAACAAAAAACAAGCTCAACATACATTGCTTAAAGGATTACTGCACAGGTTATGGACCACACATGATAGATTGGCATTGTGTTTAGTTTGCAGGTAAAGCCTGCAAAGATGACTGCAAGTCTCCAACAAATGTAATGAGCTTCTTAAAATAATGTAATCCTGTCCTTTATTACAAATACTGCCATATGCATTTCAATACCCAAGGCTTATACGTTATCTAGTTATGTAAGTATTCCCTGCATGGCAACAGCAGAAAGGCTTTCAATGTTGGCAGTTCTTTAACAGTATGCTTATTAAAGCTTGCCATCTCAGACAAGCTTACCTGATGGTCATTAAAGCATTGCTACTTAAACACAGGGCAACAGGCACTTTCTGAATAATAATAAGCATAAATCACCAGTATAAAAATATGACAGAAACCAGAACATTATGCAAAATCAAGGACAGATGAAAAGCCACTGTAGTACTTGTGTCTACCTTGGATGGTGGGATACTCTGCACATTTACACTACATAACTGCTCCTTGCCTTGCTTGGACACATCCAGATTTTCTACATGGGGGAGTGGGGTGCAACAAGTATGTCACAATTTGAAATGTCTCTGGCTGACTGTGATGGCCCTGACACATTTGTCATACCCCTCAACCTCAGAGCAAGAAAACTGGACAAAGCCATACATAGAAGTGGCACAAAGGCCCAAAAATGAGGACATGTTTTTTAATATTGCTCTTATAAACTTAGAAAGATAGGTCTTACATTAGTATGAATTTTCTGAAGGGTATGAAATCTGAAACTGAAATGTCTGTCATTATTTTCCTAACGTCAGTCTTTAATGATTTGCTACTAATTTGCCAAAAAAACACAATTTTATGAAAAACGGACCAAAAATATGATGCAAAAATATAAAATACACACACAATACAGCTGGGAATCTGTCAAAGAAGGGACACTTTTTTTAATATTAGTGCTGATAACTTGAGCAGTTGACAAAATAAAAGAATCTACATGCATTTCTGAAATAAAAGTAATCTATAACTCTAAATCCAACCACAGGACCACCAGAGTAACAATGTCACTCTAAGGGTTACATCTCACAGTGTTACAAATAATGGATATACGAATTTTATGTTAGCTTTTCCTATACCTATTTGTAACGAGATGAGTGTAATAAGAAAGATTTTCATGGAACATTGGAAGGTAATAATGGGCAATACAGAATTAGTCAAGATTTTAGGTGAGAAACCATTTTTTTGTTACAGAAAGGTCACTAATATTAAACAAATTCTAGAATCCAAGAGAAATCAGAACCCAAGTTCAGTGATTTGTCCAGTTGGAAGTTTTTCATGTGGTAGATGCTGACAGTGTAGATACATGAGTAACGTGTCTAGCTTAGAATTTAAACATTTAAAAAGAAAGTTTGTGGCTAGAGTGCGATATGATTATAGTACGACCAATGTGGTATATTGTGCAACATGTGATACATGCCAAAAATTTTATATTGGGAAAACTATTAGAGCATTAAACAAAATAATTTATGAGCATAGTTTAGCCATAAAGAAAAAAGATGTCAACAATGCTCTCGCTGTTCATGCCACGGAATGTGTTTTGTTTAAGAAGTTTTTTTTTTTTGTTTTGGAAAGGGTCAACACTGACTTGTTCTCTGGGGAGTATAAGACACTTTTGGAGTATAAGGAAAGTTTGCGGCAAATATTGTTAATAGATGATGAACCTCCTGGCCTCAATGGGGCAGTCAACATGAAATTTTTTCTGCAGATGGCCAGAATTAAATAATTGTATAAATTCAATTTTTGTTAATTTATACATATATAAATATATATATATATATATATATTTAAATCATTAGATTATATGTTAAGTCAGAAATATTTACATTAATTATTTGATCAATATTATTTATTTTTTTAAAAAAACATTTGAATATAAATAGAAAGGTTACTTTAAGGTTTTTAAATGGAAAGTCATGTGATTTGATATCAAGTGGTATTTAAGCAGTTCGTAATGAATGTAATGTTCTGATGAAGCTCATGTGCATTAAAGTGAGTAAAAGCGCTTAACAAAGTTACTCTGGTGGTTCTGTGGTTGGATTTATTGTCTCAGTTCAGTTCCTTCGGTGTCATTTTTTTATTTTGTTTTTGGTCTAGTTTATGTGAGTTTTAACTAATCTATAACTCTGATTATTACATTTATTTATTAATTGTAAACCCTCCACGTTTTCTTCCAAAATTGCCATTTTGCGGAGGGATTATTAGAGGAAGAGCAACAGTTTGAGTCAAAATTGTGGACAGTTGAGAGGTTTGGATACACCTAATTCTATAAAGCCACTGGGCCTAGAAAGAGCCCATTTTCAGTGGAGGCCCGGGGAGAAAAGCTCCACAATACTTACATACAAAAGTTTAAAAAATTAATACAAAGGAGATTTTAAGCAAAACTATCAAAATATTAATACATAAGACATTTTTAGTAGAACTATCATTTCATTAATTACATACAAGTGATCCTTGAATGCATGCAAGACTGAAACATCTTGATACATAGAATGAGGTATTTTGAGCAATTAATAGCAGAAACAGCAATAATATTTTACAGACAGGTAATGATGCCATGTATTCTGGAGTAACACATGAGTATAAATATGTTTGTATAGTTCTTAGCTGAGCTCAGGGTAGAGAGGAGGTGACAGAAAGGCTGTAGGAGTAAGAGCACAGTCCAGGTTGACAGCTAGGAGTCAGAATAGTCCAGAGAAGAAGAGGGGAATATTGTAGAAGGTTGGTAAGGAGCATAGCCAATGAGAGGAGAAACATAATTTTGGGTATTTTTTAAAGGAGGATGCAAAGATTCACTCATAGAATCAAAACAATTTCAATCTCTCAGTTATTGTATAACCTCAAATCATTGCTAAACCTATTAAGTATGCCATCATATATTTTCAGTGTATGTTTCTACAATAGCATATTAGAAGGACACACAAAACATAAAGCTGACTTCCTGCTTGCATAACAGTTTTACAGATAAGGCTCCCAGTTCAGAATTCAGAACCTTAACACTATATACAAAGCCTGTTAATTTTAAATCCCATAACTATATACAGGGCTAAGTATTGTTTAACTTATTTCATGTTTGAGTGCATGCAATATGCCAAAAACATGTCTTTAAAAAAGGTCTAAACATCAAGTGAAGTGGATTTCTGAGCAAGTGCAGTCAGCAAATTCTCTTGGAAATATTTATGTAAACCAGTTTACTGGCACAGAAGTTTTGATCCTGCTTGAAATCTTACTGGATGAAGTTCAGTGTTGAGTTGAGGTTGGGTCAGGGAGGACTCAGATCCTGTGCCATCTTTCTTTCCCATGAGGAGGACAGGAGTACCAAATGTTTGTGTACTGTAGCTCAGAATAGTTATGTTGTACTGAATTAGGATCCAAAGTATGGAGGATACATTAAATTATATGCTCTCAGTACTGGGAAGTAAATAATGAAAATGCATTTGGAGAATTATCTAAGTAATGAAAATGCATTTGGAGAATTATCTAAGTAATGAAAATGCATTTAGAGAGTTATCTAAGTAATGAAAATGCATTTGGAGAATTATCTAAGTAAAGAAAATGCATTTAGAGAGTTATCTAAGTAATGAAAATGCATTTGGAGAATTATCTAAGTAATGAAAATGCATTTGGAGAATTATCTAAGTAATGAAAATGCATTTGGAGAATTATCTAAGTAATGAAAATGCATTTGGAGAATTATCTAAGTAATGAAAATGCATTTAGAGAGTTATCTGAGTAATGAAAATGCATTTGGAGAAATATCTAAGTAATGAAAATGCATTTAGAGAGTTATCTAAGTAATGAAAATGCATTTGGAGAATTATCTAAGCAATGAAAATGCATTTGGAGAATTATCTAAGTAATGAAAATGCATTTGGAGAATTATCTAAGTAATGAAAATGCATTTGGAGAATTATCTAAGTAATGAAAATGCATTTAGAGAGTTATCTAAGTAATGAAAATGCATTTGGAGAATTATCTAAGTAATGAAAATGCATTTAGAGAGTTATCTAAGTAATGAAAATGCATTTGGAGAATTATCTAAGTAATGAAAATGCATTTGGAGAATTATCTAAGTAATGAAAATGCATTTGGAGAATTATCTAAGTAATGAAAATGCATTTGGAGAATTATCTAAGTAATGAAAATGCATTTAGAGAGTTATCTAAGTAATGAAAATGCATTTGGAGAATTATCTAAGTAATGAAAATGCATTTGGAGAATTATCTAAGTAATGAAAATGCATTTGGAGAATTATCTAAGTAATGAAAATGCATTTAGAGAGTTATCTAAGTAATGAAAATGCATTTGGAGAATTATCTAAGTAATGAAAATGCATTTGGAGAGTTATCTAAGTAATGAAAATGCATTTGGAGAATTATCTAAGTAATGAAAATGCATTTGGAGAATTATCTAAGTAATGAAAATGCATTTGGAGAGTTATCTAAGTAATGAAAATGCATTTGGAGAGTTATCTAAGTAATGAAAATGCATTTGGAGAATTATCTAAGTAATGAAAATGCATTTGGAGAGTTATCTAAGTAATGAAAATGCATTGGGAGAATTATCTAAGTAATGAAAATGCATTTGGAGAATTATCTAAGTAATGAAAATGCATTTGGAGAGTTATCTAAGTAATGAAAATGCATTTGGAGAGTTATCTAAGTAATGAAAATGCATTTGGAGAATTATCTAAGTAATGAAAATGCATTTAGAAAATTATCTAAGTAATGAAAATGCATTTGGAGAATTATCTAAGTAATGAAAATGCATTTGGAGAATTATCTAAGTAATGAAAATGCATTTAGAGAGTTATCTAAGTAATGAAAATGCATTTAGAGAATTATCTAAGTAATGAAAATGCATTTGGAGAATTATCTAAGTAATGAAAATGCATTTAGAGAGTTATCTAAGTAATGAAAATGCATTTGGAGAATTATCTAAGTAATGAAAATGCATTTGGAGAGTTATCTAAGTAATGAAAATGCATTTAGAGAATTATCTAAGTAATGAAAATGCATTTGGAGAATTATCTAAGTAATGAAAATGCATTTAGAGAGTTATCTAAGTAATGACACAGATATCAGATATCAGACACAGATATCCTTCAGAGAGGTCTCATAGAAACGGATAACTGGTGCCAGAGCCATGGCCTTAAGCTAAACGCCAAAAAATGTATAGTCATACCCTTTGGTAAAAACAAGGTAACCCCAAGTTACCACATAGGTGGCAATCCATTAAGCACAGAAGAGGTTATCAGGGACCTGGGGACCCAAGTTGACAGTAACCTTTCTTTTGACACTCACATTGCCAAAGTGGTTAGGAGGACCTTCTACATTGCCCACCTGATTATGAAGGGATTCACATCCAGATCAAGGGAGGTCATTCTTCGCCTGTACTCTTCACTTATCAGACCAATGATTGAGTACAATGCCCCATTCGGAATGTATCTTACCCGACACCTGCAGCAATTGGAAAGACCCCAAAAGTTCCTCACCAAAAGGATAAAGGGGCTCAAAAATATGCCATATGCTGCCCGACTGAAGAAACTCCAGCTCTATTCAGTCGCATACCGTCTGCTCAGAGGTGACCTGTGCCTGACATACAAGGCCATGTCCAACCTGGAATTAATGGACATGCTCCACCTCAAAAAATCCAAATCCACCAGAGCCACAAGAGCAAGAGACTTAAACCTCAACACGGATATAAATAGGATGTGCTGGAAGGACAGATTCATCACCCAGGGACTCCCTATGCTGTGGAACAGAATCCCGGTCCATGTGAGACAGAGCACCTCGCTGGCTCTGTTCAAGAGGAATCTTGACCAGTGGATGGGAGATCGTAGGTTTACCCTGGGGATCATCTCTGTATCACTGCTGGACAGAGGCACGGCAAACTAATGGGTATAGTATTCTTCAACCTAAGGGGTGGTGAAAGCCACACAACTCTGGCTAGGCTTATAAATGCCCTAGGGCAGATAGCCTAGTATGAACCTATGAACCTATCAAAATGCATTTAGAGAGTTATCTAAGTAATGAAAATGCATTTAGAGAGTTATCTAAGTAATGAAAATGCATTTGGAGAATTATCTAAGTAATGAAAATGCATTTAGAGAGTTATCTAAGTAATGAAAATACATTTGGAGAATTATCTAAGTAATGAAAATGCATTTGGAGAATTATCTAAGTAATGAAAATGCATTTGGAGAATTATCTAAGTAATGAAAATGCATTTGGAGAATTATCTAAGTAATGAAAATGCATTTGGAGAATTATCTAAGTAATGAAAATGCATTTGGAGAATTATCTAAGTAATGAAAATGCATTTAGAGAATTATCTAAATAATGAAAATGCATTTGGAGAATTATCTAAGTAATGAAAATGCAGTTAGAGAGTTATCTAAGTAATGAAAATGCATTTGGAGAATTATCTATGTAATGAAAATGCATTTGGACAATTATCTAAGTAATGAAAATGCATTTAGAGAGTTATCTAAGTAATGAAAATGCATTTGGAGAATTATCCAAGTAATGAAAATGCATTTGGAGAATTATCCAAGTAATGAAAATGCATTTGGAGAATTATCTAAGTAATGAAAATGCATTTAGAGAGTTATCTGAGTAATGAAAATGCATTTGGAGAATTATCTAAGTAATGAAAATGCATTTAGAGAATTATCTAAGTAATGAAAATTCATTTGGAGAATTATCTAAGTAATGAAAATGCATTTAGAGAATTATCTAAGTAATGAAAATGCATTTGGAGAATTATCTAAGTAATGAAAATGCATTTGGAGAATTATCTAAGTAATGAAAATGCATTTGGAGAATTATCTAAGTAATGAAAATGCATTTAGAGAGTTATCTAAGTAATGAAAATGCATTTAGAGAATTATCTAAGTAATGAAAATGCATTTGGAGAATTATCTAAGTAATGAAAATGCATTTGGAGAATTATCTAAGTAATGAAAATGCATTTGGAGAGTTATCTAAGTAATGAAAATGCATTTGGAGAGTTATCTAAGTAATGAAAATGCATTTGGAGTGTTATCTAAGTAATGAAAATGCATTTGGAGAGTTATCTAAGTAATGAAAATGCATTTGGAGTGTTATCTAAGTAATGAAAATGCATTTGGAGAGTTATCTAAGTAATGAAAATGCATTTGGAAAATTATCTAAGTAATGAAAATGCATTTGGAGAGTTATCTAAGTAATGAAAATGCATTTGGAGAGTTATCTAAGTAATGAAAATGCATTTGGAGAATTATCTAAGTAATGAAAATGCATTTGGAGAATTATCTAAGTAATGAAAATGCATTTAGAGAGTTATCTAAGTAACGAAAATGCATTTAGAGAGTTATCTAAGTAATGAAAATGCATTTGGAGAGTTATCTAAGTAATGAAAATGCATTTGGAGAATTATCTAAGTAATGAAAATGCATTTGGAGAATTATCTAAGTAATGAAAATGCATTTGGAGAATTATCTAAGTAATGAAAATGCATTTGGAGAATTATCTAAGTAATGAAAATGCATTTGGAGAGTTATCTAAGTAATGAAAATGCATTTAGAGAGTTATCTAAGTAATGAAAATGCATTTGGAGAATTATCTAAGTAATGAAAATGCATTTGGAGAATTATCTAAGTAATGAAAATGCATTTGGAGAATTATCTAAGTAATAAAAATGCATTTGGAGAATTATCTAAGTAATGAAAATGCATTTGGAGAGTTATCTAAGTAATGAAAATGCATTTAGAGAGTTATCTAAGTAATGAAAATGCATTTGGAGAATTATCTAAGTAATGAAAATGCATTTGGAGAGTTATCTAAGTAATGAAAATGCATTTGGAGAATTATCTAAGTAATGAAAATGCATTTGGAGAGTTATCTAAGTAATGAAAATGCATTTGGAGAGTTATCTAAGTAATGAAAATGCATTTGGAGAATTATCTAAGTAATGAAAATGCATTTGGAGAGTTATCTAAGTAATGAAAATGCATTTGGAGAATTATCTAAGTAATGAAAATGCATTTGGAGAATTATCTAAGTAATGAAAATGCATTTGGAGAATTATCTAAGTAATGAAAATGCATTTGGAGAGTTATCTAAGTAATGAAAATGCATTTGGAGAATTATCTAAGTAATGAAAATGCATTTAGAAAATTATCTAAGTAATGAAAATGCATTTGGAGAATTATCTAAGTAATGAAAATGCATTTGGAGAATTATCTAAGTAATGAAAATGCAATTAGAGAGTTATCTAAGTAATGAAAATGCATTTAGAGAATTATCTAAGTAATGAAAATGCATTTGGAGAATTATCTATGTAATGAAAATGCATTTAGAGAGTTATCTAAGTAATGAAAATGCATTTGGAGAATTATCTAAGTAATGAAAATGCATTTAGAGAGTTATCTAAGTAATGAAAATGCATTTAGAGAATTATCTAAGTAATGAAAATGCATTTGGAGAATTATCTAAGTAATGAAAATGCATTTAGAGAGTTATCTAAGTAATGACACAGATATCAGATATCAGACACAGATATCCTTCAGAGAGGTCTCATAGAAACGGATAACTGGTGCCAGAGCCATGGCCTTAAGCTAAATGCCAAAAAATGTATAGTCATACCCTTTGGTAAAAACAAGGTAACCCCAAGTTACCACATAGGTGGCAATCCATTAAGCACAGAAGAGGTTATCAGGGACCTGGGGACCCAAGTTGACAGTAACCTTTCTTTTGACACTCACATTGCCAAAGTGGTTAGGAGGACCTTCTACATTTCCCACCTGATTATGAAGGGATTCACATCCAGATCAAGGGAGGTCATTCTTCCCCTGTACTCTTCACTTATCAGACCAATGATTGAGTACAATGCCCCATTCGGAATGTATCTTACCCGACACCTGCAGCAATTGGAAATACCCCAAAAGTTCCTCACCAAAAGGATAAAGGGGCTCAAAAATATGCCATATGCTGCCCGACTGAAGAAACTCCAGCTCTATTCAGTCGCATACCATCTGCTCAGAGGTGACCTGTGCCTGACATACAAGGCCATGTCCAACCTGGAATTAATGGACATGCTCCACCTCAAAAAATCCAAATCCACCAGAGCCACAAGAGCAAGAGACTTAAACCTCAACACGGATATAAATAGGATGTGCTGGAAGGACAGATTCATCACCCAGGGACTCCCTATGCTGTGGAACAGAATCCCGGTCCATGTGAGACAGAGCACCTCGCTGGCTCTGTTTAAGAGGAATCTTGACCAGTGGATGGGAGATTGTAGGTTTACCCTGGGGATCATCTCTGTATCACTGCTGGACAGAGGCACGGCAAACTAATGGGTATAGTATTCTTCAACCTAAGGGGTGGTGAAAGCCACACAACTCTGGCTAGGCTTATAAATGCCCTAGGGCAGATAGCCTAGTATGAACCTATGAACCTATCAAAATGCATTTAGAGAGTTATCTAAGTAATGAAAATGCATTTAGAGAGTTATCTAAGTAATGAAAATGCATTTGGAGAATTATCTAAGTAATGAAAATGCATTTGGAGAATTATCTAAGTAATGAAAATGCATTTAGAGAATTATCTAAGTAATGAAAATGCATTTAGAGAATTATCTAAGTAATGAAAATGCATTTGGAGAATTATCTAAGTAATGAAAATGCATTTGGAGAATTATCTAAGTAATGAAAATGCATTTAGAGAATTATCTAAGTAATGAAAATGCATTTAGAGAATTATCTAAGTAATGAAAATGCATTTGGAGAATTATCTAAGTAATGAAAATGCATTTGGAGAATTATCTAAGTAATGAAAATGCATTTGGAGAATTATCTAAGTAATGAAAATGCATTTAGAGAATTATCTAAGTAATGAAAATGCATTTATTAGTAATGAAAATGCATTTATCTAAGTAATGAAAATGCATTTGGAGAATTATCTAAGTAATGAAAATGCATTTAGAGAATTATCTAAGTAATGAAAATGCATTTAGAGAATTATCTAAGTAATGAAAATGCATTTGGAGAATTATCTAAGTAATGAAAATGCATTTGGAGAATTATCTAAGTAATGAAAATGCATTTGGAGAATTGTCTAAGTAATGAACATGCATTTAGAGAGTTATCTAAGTAATGAAAATGCATTTGGAGAATTATCTAAGTAATGAAAATGCATTTGGAGAGTTATCTAAGTAATGAAAATGCATTTGGAGAATTATCTAAGTAATGAAAATGCATTTGGAGAATTATCTAAGTAATGAAAATGCATTTGGAGAGTTATCTAAGTAATGAAAATGCATTTGGAGAGTTATCTAAGTAATGAAAATGCATTTGGAGTATTATCTAAGTAATGAAAATGCATTTGGAGAGTTATCTAAGTAATGAAAATGCATTTGGAGAATTATCTAAGTAATGAAAATGCATTTGGAGAATTATCTAAGTAATGAAAATGCATTTGGAGAATTATCTAAGTAATGAAAATGCATTTAGAAAATTATCTAAGTAATGAAAATGCATTTGGAGAATTATCTAAGTAATGAAAATGCTTTTGGAGAATTATCTAAGTAATGAAAATGCATTTAGAGAGTTATCTAAGTAATGAAAATGCATTTAGAGAATTATCTAAGTAATGAAAATGCATTTGGAGAATTATCTAAGTAATGAAAATGCATTTAGAGAGTTATCTAAGTAATGAAAATGCATTTGGAGAATTATCTAAGTAATGAAAATGCATTTAGAGAGTTATCTAAGTAATGAAAATGCATTTAGAGAATTATCTAAGTAATGAAAATGCATTTGGAGAATTATCTAAGTAATGAAAATGCATTTAGAGAGTTATCTAAGTAATGACACAGATATCAGATATCAGACACAGATATCCTTCAGAGAGGTCTCATAGAAACGGATAGCTGGTGCCAGAGCCATGGCCTTAAGCTAAACGCCAAAAAATGTATATTCATACCCTTTGGTAAAAACAAGGTAACCCCCAAGTTACCACATAGGTGGCAATCCATTAAGCACAGAAGAGGTTATCAGGGACCTGGGGACCCAAGTTGACAGTAACCTTTCTTTTGACACTCACATTGCCAAAGTGGTTAGGAGGACCTTCTACATTGCCCACCTGATTATGAAGGGATTCACATCCAGATCAAGGGAGGACATTGTTCCCCTGTACTTTTCACTTATCAGACCAATGATTGAGTACAATGCCCCATTCGGAATGTATCTTACCCGACACCTGCAGCAATTGGAAAGACCCCAAAAGTTCCTCACCAAAAGGATAAAGGGGCTCAAAAATATGCCATATGCTGCCCGACTGAAGAAACTCTAGCTCTATTCAGTCGCATACCGTCTGCTCAGAGGTGACCTCTGCCTGACATACAAGGCCATGTCCAACCTGGAATTAATGGACATGCTTCACCTCAAAAAATCCAAATCCACCAGAGCCACAAGAGCAAGAGACTTAAACCTCAACACGGATATAAATAGGATGTGCTGGAGGGAGAGATTCATCACCCAGAGACTCCCTATGCTGTGGAACAGAATCCCAGTCCATGTGAGACAGAGCACCTCGCTGGCTCTGTTCAAGAGGAATCTTGACCAGTGGATGGGAGATCGTAGGTTTACCCTGGGGATCATCTCTGCATCACTGCTGGACAGAGGCACAGCAAACTAATGGGTATAGTATTCTTCAACCTAAGGGGTGGTGAAAGCCACACAACTCTGGCTAGGCTTATAAATGCCCTAGAGCAGATAGCCTAGTATGAATCTATGAACCTATCAAAATGCATTTAGAGAGTTGTCTAAATAATGAAAATGCATTTAGAGAGTTATCTAAGTAATGAAAATGCATTTAGAGAATTATCTAAGTAATGAAAATGCATTTAGAGAGTTATCTAAGTAATGAAAATGCATTTGGAGAATTATCTAAGTAATGAAAATGCATTTAGAGAATTATCTAAGTAATGAAAATGCATTTATAGAGTTATCTAAGTAATGAAAATGCATTTGGAGAATTATCTAAGTAATGAAAATGTATTTGGAGAATTATCTAAGTAATGAAAATGCATTTAGAGAATTATCTAAGTAATGAAAATGCATTTAGAGAATTATCTAAGTAATGAAAATGCATTTGGAGAATTATCTAAGTAATGAAAATGCATTTAGAGAATTATCTAAGTAATGATAATGCATTTGGAGAATTATCTAAGTAATGAAAATGCATTTAGAGAATTATCTAAGTAATGAAAATGCATTTGGAGAATTGTCTAAGTAATGAAAATGCATTTAGAGAATTATCTAAGTAATGAAAATGCATTTGGAGAATTGTCTAAGTAATGAACATGCATTTATAGAGTTATCTAAGTAATGAAAATGCATTTGGAGAATTATCTAAGTAATGAAAATACATTTGGAGAATTATCTAAGTAATGAAAATGCATTTAGAGAATTATCTAAGTAATGAAAATGCATTTGAAGAATTATCTAAGTAATGAAAAAAATGCATTTGGAGAATTATCTAAGTAATGAAAATGCATTTGGAGAATTATCTAAGTAATGAAAATGCATTTGGAGAATTATCTAAGTAATGAAAATACATTTGGAGAATTATCTAAGTAATGAAAATGCATTTAGAGAATTATCTAAGTAATGAAAATGCATTTGGAGAATTATCTAAGTAATGAAAATGCATTTAGAGAGTTATCTAAGTAATGAAAATGCATTTGGAGAATTATCTAAGTAATGAAAATGCATTTGGAGAATTATCTAAGTAATGAAAATGCATTTGGAGAATTATCTAAGTAATGAAAATGCATTTAGAGAATTATCTAAGTAATGAAAATGCATTTGGAGAATTATCTAAGTAATGAAAATGCATTTGGAGAATTATCTAAGTAATGAAAATGCATTTGGAGAATTATCTAAGTAATGAAAATGCATTTGGAGAATTATCTAAGTAATGAAAATGCATTTAGAGAGTTATCTAAGTAATGAAAATGCATTTGTAGAATTATCTAAGTAATGAAAATGCATTTGGAGAGTTATCTAAGTAATGAAAATGCATTTGGAGAATTATCTAAGTAATGAAAATGCATTTGGAGAGTTATCTAAGTAATGAAAATGCATTTGGAGAGTTATCTAAGTAATGAAAATGCATTTGGAGTGTTATCTAAGTAATGAAAATGCATTTGGAGAGTTATCTAAGTAATGAAAATGCATTTGGAGTGTTATCTAAGTAATGAAAATGCATTTGGAGAGTTATCTAAGTAATGAAAATGCATTTGGAAAATTATCTAAGTAATGAAAATGCATTTGGAGAGTTATCTAAGTAATGAAAATGCATTTGGAGAATTATCTAAGTAATGAAAATGCATTTGGAGAATTATCTAAGTAATGAAAATGCATTTGGAGAATTATCTAAGTAATGAAAATGCATTTAGAGAGTTATCTAAGTAACGAAAATGCATTTAGAGAGTTATCTAAGTAATGAAAATGCATTTGGAGAGTTATCTAAGTAATGAAAATGCATTTGGAGAATTATCTAAGTAATGAAAATGCATTTGGAGAATTATCTAAGTAATGAAAATGCATTTGGAGAATTATCTAAGTAATAAAAATGCATTTGGAGAATTATCTAAGTAATGAAAATGCATTTGGAGAGTTATCTAAGTAATGAAAATGCATTTAGAGAGTTATCTAAGTAATGAAAATGCATTTGGAGAATTATCTAAGTAATGAAAATGCATTTGGAGAGTTATCTAAGTAATGAAAATGCATTTGGAGAATTATCTAAGTAATGAAAATGCATTTGGAGAGTTATCTAAGTAATGAAAATGCATTTGGAGAGTTATCTGAGTAATGAAAATGCATTTGGAGAATTATCTAAGTAATGAAAATGCATTTGGAGAGTTATCTAAGTAATGAAAATGCATTTGGAGAATTATCTAAGTAATGAAAATGCATTTGGAGAATTATCTAAGTAATGAAAATGCATTTGGAGAATTATCTAAGTAATGAAAATGCATTTGGAGAATTATCTAAGTAATGAAAATGCATTTAGAAAATTATCTAAGTAATGAAAATGCATTTGGAGAATTATCTAAGTAATGAAAATGCATTTGGAGAATTATCTAAGTAATGAAAATGCAATTAGAGAGTTATCTAAGTAATGAAAATGCATTTAGAGAATTATCTAAGTAATGAAAATGCATTTGGAGAATTATCTAAGTAATGAAAATGCATTTAGAGAGTTATCTAAGTAATGAAAATGCATTTGGAGAATTATCTAAGTAATGAAAATGCATTTAGAGAGTTATCTAAGTAATGAAAATGCATTTAGAGAATTATCTAAGTAATGAAAATGCATTTGGAGAATTATCTAAGTAATGAAAATGCATTTAGAGAGTTATCTAAGTAATGACACAGATATCAGATATCAGACACAGATATCCTTCAGAGAGGTCTCATAGAAACGGATAACTGGTGCCAGAGCCATGGCCTTAAGCTAAATGCCAAAAAAATGTATAGTCATACCCTTTGGTAAAAACAAGGTAACCCCCAAGTTACCACATAGGTGGCAATCCATTAAGCACAGAAGAGGTTATCAGGGACCTGGGGACCCAAGTTGACAGTAACCTTTCTTTTGACACTCACATTGCCAAAGTGGTTAGGAGGACCTTCTACATTTCCCACCTGATTATGAAGGGATTCACATCCAGATCAAGGGAGGTCATTCTTCCCCTGTACTCTTCACTTATCAGACCAATGATTGAGTACAATGCCCCATTCGGAATGTATCTTACCCGACACCTGCAGCAATTGGAAATACCCCAAAAGTTCCTCACCAAAAGGATAAAGGGGCTCAAAAATATGCCATATGCTGCCCGACTGAAGAAACTCCAGCTCTATTCAGTCGCATACCGTCTGCTCAGAGGTGACCTGTGCCTGACATACAAGGCCATGTCCAACCTGGAATTAATGGACATGCTCCACCTCAAAAATCCAAATCCACCAGAGCCACAAGAGCAAGAGACTTAAACCTCAACACGGATATAAATAGGATGTGCTGGAAGGACAGATTCATCACCCAGGGACTCCCTATGCTGTGGAACAGAATCCCGGTCCATGTGAGACAGAGCACCTCGCTGGCTCTGTTTAAGAGGAATCTTGACCAGTGGATGGGAGATTGTAGGTTTACCCTGGGGATCATCTCTGTATCACTGCTGGACAGAGGCATGGCAAACTAATGGGTATAGTATTCTTCAACCTAAGGGGTGGTGAAAGCCACACAACTCTGGCTAGGCTTATAAATGCCCTAGGGCAGATAGCCTAGTATGAACCTATGAACCTATCAAAATGCATTTAGAGAGTTATCTAAGTAATGAAAATGCATTTAGAGAGTTATCTAAGTAATGAAAATGCATTTGGAGAATTATCTAAGTAATGAAAATGCATTTGGAGAATTATCTAAGTAATGAAAATGCATTTAGAGAATTATCTAAGTAATGAAAATGCATTTAGAGAATTATCTAAGTAATGAAAATGCATTTGGAGAATTATCTAAGTAATGAAAATGCATTTGGAGAATTATCTAAGTAATGAAAATGCATTTAGAGAATTATCTAAGTAATGAAAATGCATTTAGAGAATTATCTAAGTAATGAAAATGCATTTGGAGAATTATCTAAGTAATGAAAATGCATTTAGAGAATTATCTAAGTAATGAAAATGCATTTGGAGAATTATCTAAGTAATGAAAATGCATTTAGAGAATTATCTAAGTAATGAAAATGCATTTAGAGAATTATCTAAGTAATGAAAATGCATTTGGAGAATTATCTAAGTAATGAAAATGCATTTGGAGAATTATCTAAGTAATGAAAATGCATTTGGAGAATTGTCTAAGTAATGAACATGCATTTAGAGAATTATCTAAGTAATGAAAATGCATTTAGAGAATTATCTAAGTAATGAAAATGCATTTGGAGTATTATCTAAGTAATGAAAATGCATTTGGAGAATTATCTAAGTAATGAAAATGCATTTAGAGAGTTATCTAAGTAATGAAAATGCATTTGGAGAATTATCTAAGTAATGAAAATGCATTTAGAGAGTTATCTAAGTAATGAAAATGCATTTAGAGAATTATCTAAGTAATGAAAATGCATTTGGAGAATTATCTAAGTAATGAAAATGCATTTAGAGAATTATCTAAGTAATGAAAATGCATTTGTAGAATTATCTAAGTAATGAAAATGCATTTGGAGAATTATCTAAGTAATGAAAATGCATTTGGAGAATTATCTAAGTAATGAAAATGCATTTGGAGAATTATCTAAGTAATGAAAATGCATTTAGAGAGTTATCTAAGTAATGAAAATGCATTTGGAGAATTATCTAAGTAATGAAAATGCATTTGGAGAGTTATCTAAGTAATGAAAATGCATTTGGAGAATTATCTAAGTAATGAAAATGCATTTGGAGAATTATCTAAGTAATGAAAATGCATTTGGAGAGTTATCTAAGTAATGAAAATGCATTTGGAGAGTTATCTAAGTAATGAAAATGCATTTGGAGTATTATCTAAGTAATGAAAATGCATTTGGAGAGTTATCTAAGTAATGAAAATGCATTTGGAGAATTATCTAAGTAATGAAAATGCATTTGGAGAATTATCTAAGTAATGAAAATGCATTTGGAGAATTATCTAAGTAATGAAAATGCATTTAGAAAATTATCTAAGTAATGAAAATGCATTTGGAGAATTATCTAAGTAATGAAAATGCTTTTGGAGAATTATCTAAGTAATGAAAATGCATTTAGAGAGTTATCTAAGTAATGAAAATGCATTTAGAGAATTATCTAAGTAATGAAAATGCATTTGGAGAATTATCTAAGTAATGAAAATGCATTTAGAGAGTTATCTAAGTAATGAAAATGCATTTGGAGAATTATCTAAGTAATGAAAATGCATTTAGAGAGTTATCTAAGTAATGAAAATGCATTTAGAGAATTATCTAAGTAATGAAAATGCATTTGGAGAATTATCTAAGTAATGAAAATGCATTTAGAGAGTTATCTAAGTAATGACACAGATATCAGATATCAGACACAGATATCCTTCAGAGAGGTCTCATAGAAACGGATAGCTGGTGCCAGAGCCATGGCCTTAAGCTAAACGCCAAAAAAATGTATAGTCATACCCTTTGGTAAAAACAAGGTAACCCCCAAGTTACCACATAGGTGGCAATCCATTAAGCACAGAAGAGGTTATCAGGGACCTGGGGACCCAAGTTGACAGTAACCTTTCTTTTGACACTCACATTGCCAAAGTGGTTAGGAGGACCTTCTACATTGCCCACCTGATTATGAAGGGATTCACATCCAGATCAAGGGAGGACATTGTTCCCCTGTACTTTTCACTTATCAGACCAATGATTGAGTACAATGCCCCATTCGGAATGTATCTTATCCGACACCTGCAGCAATTGGAAAGACCCCAAAAGTTCCTCACCAAAAGGATAAAGGGGCTCAAAAATATGCCATATGCTGCCCGACTGAAGAAACTCTAGCTCTATTCAGTCGCATACCGTCTGCTCAGAGGTGACCTGTGCCTGACATACAAGGCCATGTCCAACCTGGAATTAATGGACATGCTTCACCTCAAAAAATCCAAATCCACCAGAGCCACAAGAGCAAGAGACTTAAACCTCAACACGGATATAAATAGGATGTGCTGGAGGGACAGATTCATCACCCAGAGACTCCCTATGCTGTGGAACAGAATCCCAGTCCATGTGAGACAGAGCACCTCGCTGGCTCTGTTCAAGAGGAATCTTGACCAGTGGATGGGAGATCGTAGGTTTACCCTGGGGATCATCTCTGTATCACTGCTGGACAGAGGCACAGCAAACTAATGGGTATAGTATTCTTCAACCTAAGGGGTGGTGAAAGCCACACAACTCTGGCTAGGCTTATAAATGCCCTAGGGCAGATAGCCTAGTATGAATCTATGAACCTATCAAAATGCATTTAGAGAGTTGTCTAAGTAATGAAAATGCATTTAGAGAGTTATCTAAGTAATGAAAATGCATTTAGAGAATTATCTAAGTAATGAAAATGCATTTAGAGAGTTATCTAAGTAATGAAAATGCATTTGGAGAATTATCTAAGTAATGAAAATGCATTTAGAGAATTATCTAAGTAATGAAAATGCATTTATAGAGTTATCTAAGTAATGAAAATGCATTTGGAGAATTATCTAAGTAATGAAAATGTATTTGGAGAATTATCTAAGTAATGAAAATGCATTTAGAGAATTATCTAAGTAATGAAAATGCATTTAGAGAATTATCTAAGTAATGAAAATGCATTTGGAGAATTATCTAAGTAATGAAAATGCATTTAGAGAATTATCTAAGTAATGATAATGCATTTGGAGAATTATCTAAGTAATGAAAATGCATTTAGAGAATTATCTAAGTAATGAAAATGCATTTGGAGAATTGTCTAAGTAATGAAAATGCATTTAGAGAATTATCTAAGTAATGAAAATGCATTTGGAGAATTGTCTAAGTAATGAACATGCATTTATAGAGTTATCTAAGTAATGAAAATGCATTTGGAGAATTATCTAAGTAATGAAAATACATTTGGAGAATTATCTAAGTAATGAAAATGCATTTAGAGAATTATCTAAGTAATGAAAATGCATTTCGAGAATTATCTAAGTAATGAAAATGCATTTGGAGAATTATCTAAGTAATGAAAATGCATTTGGAGAATTATCTAAGTAATGAAAATGCATTTGGAGAATTATCTAAGTAATGAAAATGCATTTGGAGAATTATCTAAGTAATGAAAATGCATTTGGAGAGTTATCTAAGTAATGAAAATGCATTTGGAGAATTATCTAAGTAATGAAAATGCATTTGGAGTATTATCTAAGTAATGAAAATGCATTTGGAGAATTATCTAAGTAATGAAAATGCATTTAGAGAGTTATCTAAGTAATGAAAATGCATTTGGAGAGTTATCTAAGTAATGAAAATGCATTTAGAGAGTTATCTAACTAATGAAAATGCATTTGGAGAATTATCTAAGTAATGAAAATGCATTTGGAGAGGTATCTTGTGAGTACATCATATTCAGCTACTATCTGTGCCTCCAGTAGCAGAGTAATCACTCTTCCTACTCTTGATTTCGAACTAGGATTTTTATGTGTTCATTTAGGACTAATGTTTGAATGAAAAAGTCCCTCCCCTCAGAGACACACCAGCTATTATCTATTTATGTGTGTCTCAATATGAGAGCAGCTGAAGCCTGTAGAAGAAACAATAGATGGTGCTGCTCTGTTGTGATTAAACTCTAGGTACTGTTCTGGGGTCTGGAATACCAATGTATCAGCTCACAGTAAGAACAATAAACATGTTAAATATAAAAAAATAAAACAAACATGGTCAAATGTTCTCTGGAATGCTGGCAATGTGTAATCAAACAAAATATTTTAAAAAGCAGCTTCATTATTTTTTGAAAATAGGTTACTTGTAATATATGAAGTAAAATTCAAGAACGTACTTCAGAACATTAAACATATCATTACAGGCTTGATTTCTGTCTTTAGTTATTAATGCCATTATACAATGCATTACTGAATAATAGGAGGTGCAGACTTTGCATGCGAAAAGTGACTGGAATGGCAATATACTCCTTAAGTAAATATAATTTAAAGCAACTTTGCAGCTGAGTATTAAAACAGCGTTATTTGGTGAGAGTGACCTCCTAATATCCAAAGGAAAACACCTTAAAGGCATATCATGAGACATTCTCATGGAGCCTTTGAAAACTGCAAATCCAAACTATAAGCATTGCCTATGCTGTAGTCCAACATATTAAATGCCATTACCAAATCAATATTAAAAGTGTCAGCACATTGGACAAATTTTGAAACTGGCATTATCACGTGACTTTGGTTAATGTTGAACTGTACCAGAAAAACAACATGTCAGCAATATGATGAAAGAATATTAACAGCAGACTCCCATCATGGCCCACTCAAAATATCACAAAGTGGGAGAACTTGGAAGGAAAAGTCCAAAACAAATGCTGTTGTAATTTATGGTGGTCAGGATGGGAGAACGAATAAATCAGGCTCATTGCTGGATACTGAAAGGGGGCTCATGTTTATGTTCATAATGCTCAAGTTATGCATGATGTGAATCTAAACACACCTCTTTCCAAGCCATTACTTATCTTGCACTGTTGAAGGACAGTGATATTTTGGGAAATCTTTTTTTTTAGATATGAATTTTCTGTTTTGTGTTTGCTATAAAACGAAAGCTACTTAAATTAAATATAAGCTCAGGATCCCTGCAATATACATGTTCTACAATCATACATTTTTGGCAGTGTAACTCATACCATTTATTTATTTATTTATGTATTTAATTTATTTATTTTAATGTTGTTGACCAGGCTAGCCTAGCTGGATACATGTCCATTTTCAGTAGAGGCCCGGTGAGAAAAGCTCCAAGAAACATACAAAATTAATATAGAAGTTATGACAGATTAATATAAAAACAGCAATTGTTACATAAAAACATTAGTGGTTTTTTTTTCAAAAGAAATACAAATTATAATACTCATAGTGATTAATAACATAAGCATTAATCCGTAAAGGGTAATGTACGAGAGGGGGTACAATATACATATATATACATACATTTTATATGCAATAATATAGCGTATTGAAACATTAAAGGGAAGAATTTAAAGGATGTAGGGTGAAAATTAGTGTAATGGAAAATGTCCTGGCATATATTCCCTGGGATTCAGCACTGTCAGTTATATAGATGCATAATGGCTAATTACTGAAAATGAAGTAGGTCAATGCAGCCCAAGGCTAATTAACTATGTAATAGGAGCCAATTAGCATGACAAAGATTTAATACTTAAGGAATGTGCTGGTGAGAACCACACAAACTACTTAAAGAAGAAAATTGCACAATGATAGTCATGACAATGCAAGGTTATGTGGCTGTAAAAACTGCTGAGATCCAAAATAACAGCTTCTCAGAAAGGTCTCATCAATTTATTGACATCACTGGAAAGGAAATGTCTGTAAAGGGCAGTCAGAAAGAGAGAAGAGCAAAAAGTTGAACACATAGAAGGGAAAATGGAAAGGAAGAAAGTAATGGAGCTGAGAAGCAAGTGTATTTTTTTGGGACAGATGCCTATTTTTTAGAAGGGTGAGGGGGAAGGAAGTAAGAGGAAGTTTTTTGGCAGGAAAAAAGAGTATAGGAATGGTACACTGACAAAGTCCAGTAGAGAAGGTGCAGAAACACAAAAGAGAGACACATAGCAGATAAAGGGTATAACAACTGGTGATGGGGAGTACTGGACAACAAACCTGGGAAGAAAGTGAAACAATGACAGGGAACATAATGATGGAGATAGGGTGGGGTGACAGTTGATATTCGGGCTGCCCACTGCTACACCCAGACAGAATTTAGTCACTTGTGTCATTGCTCTCTGCACTGGGCAGAGCCAGGCAGCTCTGCAACTTTAACAATCATACAAGGGCATTCTCCAGGAGCCAATGCAGGGGTCAAGAGGCTGTTTCATCTGTGCTGTCACCATATCCTCAATCTCCTTCCAGGTAATATATTTTGATCTACCCAGTGACACACCACAGGATGTCAACATGGAACTCCTCAGGTCACCTTCCACTGGAAGACCTGCATCATCCTGTGGAGATGTAGGACAGAAGGCAAATAGAGATACAACAGGGGATGGCAGGGCAGGTTGATGGAGAAGTGACCTATGTCATACCAATGCCACAGCAGGGCTGACACTGCATAAAGTAATACCATAAATGGAAATAAATAAACAGCATAAATGGAAATAAATAAAACAGAAAACACCAAATAAATATAATGGAAGTAAAATAATGATGAGAAAGATTAAAAACACAGTGTAATACTATCAGACATAAAAGTATCTGAAGAAGCAAAAAGTTATGTATGCAGTGGCAATGTAGATAATAGCTTTAACCTGCCTCATGATTTTCCTAAAACACACACACTCACATCCATCCACACAACCCTTTTTCCATTTTTGCACATAGGATTGGCTGGGGTTGTGTCACTTGAATCACTTCACCAGTAGCAATCATACTGCCAAGGTTTACATCACCAGGTGGCTAGCCCTGCTACCATGTGCTTCGTTTTGTTTTAGGTTGCCGCACTGGTTTACGTATTACTTTACAGGTGTATAAAAGTTGCAGCCAGGCTTGCAGCAAAAAAACTCAAGGGTACAGAGCCGAGTCCAGCACCTACTTCAGTTTATGTATCTTCTCATCAGCCTTCTTCAGATCAGTTCCCTTCCCGATTCCCAAAGAAGAAAGTACCTGGCAAGCAAGTTGAAGCAACTGCTTTTTCTTTTCCTCTCTCTGGCTGCAGTGCAAGCCCTTAGCCAAGGCCCAAGACAAAAAAAAAAAATAAAGTTGTTTATTAACTTTTTTACCAAGCACAAGCACCACCAATGAGTACGACAACGCTGGTATGTTCCACTGATTAATCCAACGATCCCAGACAAGAAGTCAGTTACAGTACTACTGTGCTACTGATTGTTTCTCACTCTCTCTTTTTTGAGAAGAGAGCGAGAACCAATCAGTAGCAATCCAGCCATCCACGTCACGTACGTGCCTGTGGATGTGGCACTCTGAACCCCCTTCTAATTTACGGTGCGGTTAAACCGCATAGACTTCTGGGCATCACACTGATGCTTTTTCTTTAATCTGGACTGCCTTTGTCAGCAGTCAGATAGTAGATACTATGCGTTGTTAAATAAAAGAAATAAAAAAAAAAACCGGAACTCGACGAGCATGCGCAGTTCGAGTTCCGGGACTTTGTGGACTCATCGTACTGTGTTAACACACATAAACACAAAAAATAAATAGTAATATTTTTTTTTTTTTTTTATGGCAAGTGTCAAATACACTTCTGGGAGGGCTGCAGTCTGATAGCATGAGCCGCCCCTGATTGGTTCCCTCTTCTTCTGCATTTAGCCAAGAGAAGTCATCACAAGTTACCTCACAGGGTGGACCTACTCATACAAGATAAGGGGTCTTTCATCTATCCCCACCTGTCAATTTTTTCAACTGAAATTGTGGATTATAGTGTTTTGATCCCTTTTAGGCATCTTTTTCCTGAAGATGTGCTTCAGGTTCTGATGGAGGTCAGGAAACTCACTATCAGAAAATCTTATTTATCCAAATGGAAGAAAGTTTTTGTCTGGTGTTTTTTTCATAACTTGGATCCACTTACTGTGGAAGTTCCTTTGGTTCTCTCTTATCTGCGTGAATTGCTCACTGCTGGGTCGGGATACTCTTCTGTTAAAGCCCACATTTCAGCTGTTTCTTCTTGTCTGCCTTTGACTCCCCCTTTGGCTTCTAGATTTGAGGTCAAACAATTTCTTTCTATAGGTTCATAGGCTAGTACTAGGCTAACTGCCCTTGTGGGCCTTTTTAAGCTAGCCAATTACCCCATGTGAGAATCAAACCTTGCACCTTGTGTTCATAAAGTAAACGCTTTAACCATTATAGTAACATCCATTCTTAAGGGTGTCCTTCATATTAGGCCTCCCAGAAAGCCTATACCTCCTTCCTGGAACCTAAATTTTGTTTTGGAAAAACTGACTTAGGGTCCTTTGCAGCCTTCAGCTTCCTTACAGCATTATTCTTGGAAGACTGTTTTTCTTTTGGCCCTTACCTCAGCCAGATGGTGTCTGAACTGCAAGCCCTTATGGCCATTCCTCCTTCTTTGGTTTTTCATAAGGACAGGGTGTCTATTCATACTAATCATTTTATGCCCAAGGTGGTTAATGAGTTGTCTCTTAATCAGCCTATTCATTTGCCCACTTTTTTCCTTCCTTCACAGTCTGCTAGTGAGAAGACTCTTTATACCTTGGATTTGCATAGATAAATCAGATATTTGGATAAAACTAAAGCCATTTGTAAATCTGAGCAGCTTTTTGTTTCCTTTCATCCTAGATATTTGGGTTTGGCTTTTTCCAAGGAAATCATTTCTTCCTGGATATTTAAGGCCATTTCCTCTTATTATTCCTTTCATGGGAAAAGCCTTCCTTATTCTGTTAAAGCTCTATCTACCAGAGCTGTAGCTTTTCCTGGTGCTTTTTTCAGGGGCTTGGATACTACTACTATTCTTGAAACAGCTACTTGGACTTCTGTGCATACTTTTACCAAGCACTTTAAGTTGGATGTTATTTCAAGGGCTAGAGCCAGTTTTGCCAGAGCTATCCTGCATAGTTTTCTTGAGGACTCTGCTGGTCATTCCTCCTCCAAATGCTTTTGTACTCTCCCTATTGTAATACTGCAACAGTGATATGGAAGGACATAGTACAGTTGCATAAAATCGTACCATAACAGTAGATGTCCTCTTCACTGTTGCAGTATTCACTCTCTCCCTCCTCCCCTTTTTCCTTTTCTCTTTCTGGATGTACTTGTTACCTCCTTGCATCCTTAGACTGTCATTCCTACTGGGGCTTTTCAGTTCTGAGGATGGTACATCCATATGTTACCCTTATACCTTATGCTGTGTGCAGGGAGCATATGAGTGGCATACAGCATACCTATTACAATCCAAAGGTTTTGGTATATATAGGGGAACCATATTGTAAGGAATACTGCAAAAATGAAGATAAGGACATCTATTGTTATGGTAATATTTTACACAATTGTACTTTTTTTTTCCTAGTTATTTCATCCTGTTTTTGGTATGCTTTGTTATTTGGCTATAGAGTGGTCACACTTGAGAGGTGAAGAGACATTGTTTGTATTGACGTGACTAACTAAGGCTGTCACTTGATCACAGTTAATCAGTCTGGCTTCTCAGGGGTAGCTTGTATGTTTTGCCATGTGGGGGAAGAGTATACTTATTTTTGATACTAAATAGTCAATACAGCTTTTTATTTGTGGACAGGCTGCATGACTTCTTTGCAGTCAGAGAAAACATATTTTATCAAAAGGAACATGTTCTATTGAGACATTCTGTGTGACAGGAGCTTAAACTGGTGTTTTACAGTATTTCACAAATGAAAGCAAAATAGGTTTGGCTTTCAAAAATTGTTAAATTATTATTTCACAGTCTACCTACTCTAGTTGTCATTAGAATTAACTCATATGTGTATTTAATTTTTTTTCACATGGGCAAATAAATAAAATCATAAATATGGGGTGTTTTACAAATAACTAAACCTACTAATTTGACCATAAAAGTGACATTTTCTGTCATTTGATATGGTCAGACAGCAGAAAAATAATTTCTGTAAATTACTGTGATGGTAGAGTTTATGAACAAATATCCAGATTTATTGCCCCCCCTCCAAATTGCTAGAAAATGCCAAACTATTTTAGAGATACAGCTCTTTGTTACCCAATGATCAGTAAGCTGCATAATACTTGGAATGTGGCAAGTTGCATTTTATAGGGGGTGGGTGCATGACTTATTTTCAGGGTTGTGAATATAGTGTATGCCCAGAACATATCAGAGGAAGTTGACACTACTTCAGAAATAAAAGTTATAGCAGCTGTTACTACAAAACCAGGATCTACCTCCATTAATTTCACCAGACATGCTAAGGGTCCCATGCTTGTGGGGCCACAGTCTGTAAGAGGTAAGCAAGACAAGGTGCCAGAGAAGCTTGGAGCAGAAGATAAAAGAAAAGAACATGGAGCAGCTGACACCAGTCCAGATGAAATGGCACTTATTTGGAGATCACAGCAATTCTTCCAATGATGGAGATTAATTTACTTATTTAGTTCTCTTTTCCAGGCATGAGGAAAGTTTGGAATGTGGTTCTAGTATACATTGTGGAATATGGTATTAACATTTTTTATACCCCTTTAGACTTAACTGGTTAACCCATTTCACAAACCACTTCCATAATAGAGTGCAAGTTATTTAATAGGTAAAGCAACTTTATAATTGTTCAAAGGAAAGCATTGTGAAGACGTGACTCAACCAATATATCTGCAACATAACAAATGCCATGGCTTTTGTTTGTTTTTGTAGCTTAAGCACATACCCCTCCCTCCCTGCATATGCCATTGCATTTCCATGGCTTCTCTGCTTTGCTGGTTTCCATTCATTTCCTGCAACACTTCTGTGCCTTCTCAGGGTGCTTCACTCCACACTAGCCTTGGCCTGTGTTACACTTCATTCCCCTCCTGCCCCCAATTCCCCAAACTACTACCATTAACAGTACTTTCATAACTACCTATATACACTCCTTTAATGCCAACTCAATTGGCACCCTTAAAACAAGCACAATGTACATTTCACAATCCATATCAAATATTAATCTCCTAACCCACATAATACTGTTAATGTATACCAGCATACTTATCTCACTTGCCCAAGTTATTTAAAAAAAAATCTGTACAATTAGCTCCCTTCTTTAGACAACAGAATCCTCTCACCAAACCATTTAAACTGTAATTGTATCTTTCTGCCTACAACATCTCTAACATAATGCCACTTTCCTTTTATATTATAACATCTTTTTACCTGCACTTTGCCTACAACTACTCATGTGCAAAAATCTACCAGATAATTACGTCCTACTACCACAAAGTTGTTGCAATATTCCATTGCAATTGTAATTAAGATAATGTCTTCACTAATGTTGCAAACTCCTTCTCTTTTCATGACTGAAAGGAAACTATAGCCTTTTCCCTAATTTTCCAGTGCCACAATGGAGTATTCATCCTAAAATGCCAGTCTATCAAACATCCACCTGCTGCACTCTAAACATATTTTCATAATCCCTTGTATTTTTTCATACTCCCAAACTACATACTATTTGTTTTCCTGGTACCTTTACTGTTCACCCCATATCTCTTTTGTCCTCCACCTCTCACTACAACCAGATATCAATTACCCATAATTTAACTGTTTACCCTTCATTTAACTCCCTGATAGCCCATGTTATACCTGTATATTATCTCCCCAGTACCAGCATCTACTCTACCTGTTATGTGTTCCTCAAAAATTCTCCACCTCATGGCATTTCCCAGATAGTTGCACACTGACCAGCAGCTTAATTTCAGCTCTCCCAATGTGAAAAAAGAAATTAATAGATAAAGGCTATTAATTCTGCCAGTTTGAATTAAATCAAATTACTGCTTAATAGGTAAACTTCACTGGATGCTAGCAAAGAAGAAACTTAAGAGAGCCTGAAATAAAATCATATAGAAAAAGTGAAAACACTGACTGGGAAGTATCATGCAGCTGTTCAGCAAAAAGCAGTTCAAGCTCCAGCTTTTGTACAATAGACGGCTTTCAGTATTTTAGAGGAAAAATAAGTCAAATATGCTCAGAGCTGATTAAAATAAATGAAACATTCAAGGAGCATATAAACTAAAATAACTAAAGGCTGGAAAAATGGACAAAGCTTTAAACAGTTATTCAGATGAACTGAAATCAGAGATCAAATGAAGAAAAGGCTGGTTGAGTATGATACTGCTCAAGAACAGCTGTTTCAAAAAATGGCGGTTAGAGGGCATGGCACATAGAGAAAACTTTAGATTTTCTGCTGAACCAGAGAAACTGGAAGGGACAAATTATATTACTTTTATGAAAGTACAAAAGTACAAATAAGTAAGTGGACTGTGGTATTCCACAACAGGATTTGTTAACTAAAAGGGCACATCACCTGTATACCCTGAACTTGCCCTTGAGAAAGCAGTAAAGATCTGTATTAGTAAAAATGCAATCATATCAGAGCGTCTTCTATGTGGAGACATGCGTGAATGGGCGTACCTTTGTTGAAGGTTGTGCATCAGGGCCAGCAACTCAACACGTAAAAATCTACTGCCAATCATTAGCGGACCGGAGTTCCGCTGTGGCGACCCCTAACTGAGAAAAGCCGAAAGACACAACAACAACAACAACCAGCAAAAAGAGTTGATCCTGACAAAACTGCGGCAGAAGGGCAAATTATTAAAAACTGGAGACAGTAGAGTGTTTATGGAAAATGATTATTCACTGTACACCAGACAAAAGAGAAGCAAGTTTATCTCTCCAATCAGGAAATGTTGGGATGCAGGTGTGGGATTCGAGCAGCTGTATCCAGCTGTATTGAGAATAATTTTTCCTAGAGGATCAAAGTCATTTTTGATGCAGAAAGTGCAACTCTGTAAAATCTTACCATAATAGCTGATGTCCTTCTCTTCACTGTTGCAGTATGAGGCACATAAGGCATATCCCTTCCTGGACAGCCCATCACTCAGCCAGTATAGATAAGCTTAAAAAAGATCTTGTTTGTGCAGTATATCATACTTATGCTCCCCAAACAGAATGTAGGGCATAAAAGGGATGTACAGACGCAACTACCTAGAACTGAATTGCCCCAGAAGAGAACAGTTGTCATAGGACAAAGGAATCCATGCACATCCAGAAAGAAAAAACGCAGAATAAACAAGAAGGGGTTGGAGGACGGCAGTGAATACTGCAACAGTGAAGAGATGGACATCTACTGTTATGGTAAGATTTTACACGACTGTAGTATATGTCCTTTCCTATCATTGTTGCAGTATTCAGTACATAAGGGAGAGTAAAAAAGCTGAACAAACAGAATAGGAGGTGGAAGGCTGAGAAGAGCCCTCAACAAACACACACAAAATGGTTTTAACAGAACCTGCTCTAGCCCTAGAAACCATATCCAACTTATAATGCTTAGTAAAGGTATGCATGGAAGACCAAGTAGCAGCTTCAGGGATAGAATTGGTGTCTAAGTCCTTGAAAAAGGCACCAGAAGAGGTAACAGCTCTAGTGGAATGGCTCTAACAGAAGCAGACAAAGATTTTCCATGGGAAAAAAAAAGGAAACGGCCTTAGATATCCAAGAGGAGATGGTTTGCTTAGAAACCATCAAACCCAAAGACCTAGGATGAATGGAAACAAAAAGCTGATCAGACTTGCAAATGGTCCTAGTTTTATCCAACTAGTATCTGAGCTGTCTGTGCAAATCCAAAGTATGCAGGAACCTCTCAGTAGCAGATTGAGGAGAAGGGATAAAAGAAGGGAATTGTACCAACTAATTCAAGGGCAACTCATTGACTACCTTGGGCATAAAAGAAGGATTAGTATGAAGGGAGACCCTGTCCATGTAAAAAAAAAAAAAAAACAGAAAAGGAGGAATGGCCATAAAGATGTGGAGCTCAGAAACCCTCCAAGCAGAAGTAAGATCCAGTAATAAAACAGTCATCCAGGTACAATGTTGCAAAGAAGCAGAATCTGCAGGCTCAAAAAGTAGCCTGAGTCAATTTTTCCAAAACAAAATTAAGGTCTTAAGGAGTGGGAATAGGCTTTCATAGAGGCCTAATATGCAGAATGCCTTTAAGAAATTGATTGACCTCAAAATTAGAAGTCAAAGGATTCAAGGGCATATTAGTTCAAGCAGCTCACACAAAAAAAGAGGACCAGAGGGAACCCCCACTAAAAAAGAGTCCAGGCTACGAGCATGGCACCAGACTGAAAATCTCTTCCATTTGGACATATAAGATTTTCTAGTTGAGGTTTACTTGCCTCCTATAAAACCCTGAGCATGTCCTCAGAAAAGACATGCCTGAAATGGAACAAAACCCTATCACCCACAATGTTAGTTGCAGAGCAGACAAGTGGGGATGGATGAGAGACCTCTTGTCCTGTGTGAGGAAATCCAACCGGTGAGGTAACTTATGATGATTGCCCTGGCCAGATGCATGAAAAAGGGGTACCAGTGCTGTCTCAGCCAAAAGGGAGTCACTAGCAGATTTTTGGGGAGTCCACCTGAATCTTTTGCAAGACTCTTAGAAGTAGAGGAAGAGGAGGGAAAGCATAAAGAAGCCTCCCCTTCCACGAAAAAGATGGGGCATCCATCTTCCAGGCCAGATAGCATGGCACTCTGGAAGAGAAGAGAGGAAGCTGCCTGTTCAGAGGGGAAGCAAAAAAATCTACCTAATGAATACACCACTTATGGACAATGTCCAGAAACACATCTCTGTGAAGCATCTATTCGTGAGCCTGTGTTTTGGACCTACTCAGAGAGTCTGCCACATGACTATGCTCTAAAGGAATGCATACTGCCTGAAGAGTTCATTGATAACTGAGAGTCACTTCCTAAACCTGAAACGCCATCCTGCAGAGGAGGTAAGATTTTGTGCACACCTGCTTGTTGACATACCACATCATTGTAGCGTTGACTGTGTACACCTTCAAGGGGCCCAGAGAGAACATGGGGAGAAAAGCCTGAAGGGCCAGAATCAGACCCCTCCATCCCTTTGATGTTGATATGGTCTAATTTCTGATAGGGAGGCCAAAGATCATGAACTTTCAGGTGACCAAGAGATTCTCCCCACCCCATGTCTGAGGCATTGGTGAACAGCTGTTGATAAGGGACTGGAGGCTAAAAGGGCTGTCTTGAGTTGACAGTGAACTGTCAAATCCACCACTCAAATTCCTTCCTGAGACAGGGAAGTTGAGATGCAATGAAATTCAGAGGGTGATGCTGCTGCTGCAGCCAAACTGACTTGAAGTGCCATTGAAGCTTCTGCATATGCAATGTGGCTAGAGGAAGCATAGGAATAAAAGAGCCCATGAATCCCAGGGTCCGAAGAAACTCCTTGGCTGGCATGGCAGTCAGGGAAGAAAAGACTGAAAGAAGGCTGTTGATGACAATACCTTTGGAGGCAGAAGAGAAGACAACATTGGCAATGTCTGAATCCTGAAATCCAGATACATGTGATCCTGAGAATGAGTCAGGATGGATTTTTGAAAGTTGATCATAAACCCCAGACTTTGGAGAAGAGAGATTGTGAACTCAGATCCTTTAACAATTGACTCTGAGAAGGTGGCTGAAGCAACAGGTCATCTAGATAAGGAAAATATGAATACCTTAGAGCCTGCAGAAGGCAATCACAGGAGCTAGGAATTTTGTGAATACCCTTGGGGCAGTAGAGAGGCCAAAGTGCAAAGCAGAGTGAAAATGAGAGGAAAACAGAGAAACTTAAAAACTTCCTGAATAAAGGGTGAATTGGAATATGAAAGTAAGCATCTTTCAGATCCAAGGACACCAGAAAAGCCTGTGGTAATAAAAGAGCAAATAGAGTTTGAAGAGAATGCAACTGAAAAGAAGGGATCTCAAGCAAGGTATTGAGCTGAAACACATCCAAAGTAGGTCTCCAAGTGTCCTCTTTTTAGGAACCAGGAACATGCTGGAATAAAAACCTTGTCCTACTTGGGAAGGGGGGACAGGTTGAATGGTCCCTTGGTTCAACAGGGACCCTAGAAACACCAGAAAATGAGGAAGTTGCTCTAGGTGGCTGTCTGGTGAAGGCTGGACAGCTAAAGAATCCAGCAGAGACTTCTTGGCCTTCTTCTTACCAAGCGAGAGTATCTCAGGGTAAAAGGATCCCTCCATGGTACCCTGGGCTAATTGTCTAAGCCATTGGTTTTCAAGATAAGTGGCCAGAGAAGACAAACAGCTTCTGAGTGTCTTAGGCACAAATGCCTTAAAGATACTACTAGATGGTGGGAAGTGCCCAAACAAAAAAAGACAATGTTAGTGAAAATCCTTATGGGGAATCTGCCTCTCATACTGACATTTTCCCCTCTTGGATGACATGACCTCTAGGTAGTACATAATGCAAGACCAATAAAGTAGAATTCAAAAAGAAAAAGAAAAAATACCTCAAATGGGCACTTATCCGGTGCTGCTAAATATTCAGTACCACAACAAAATGTTCAAACTAACTGACAGCAACAGTGTTTGAACTGGTGGCAAAAGAAGTTCTGGGTAGTTGCATCTATATGTTCCTTTTATGCTCTACATTTTGTGTGGGGAGCATAAATGTGATGTATGGTGCAAACAAGATATTTTTTTAAGTTTATACTGGCAGAGTGACTGGCTGCATGAAATGGATATCCCTTATGTACTGAATAATTCAACAGTGATATGGAAGGGCATCATGCTAGGGAGAAAATACAAAAGTGTGTCCAACAAAAAGTGAACCATCAAACATAAGGGGACTCTTCTTCTTTTTCTTCTGATAATAAAGTTCATAGAGCGACTTTGCCTGTGAAACCTTTTCCAACGTTCAAAAGGAAAATGCTTGAGAGACAGAAAAAAGCATAGGGGTTGACTAGAAAAATCAGGAGTACCTTGAACTTGAACCATAACTGACTTCATGTCATTAATGTTTGGTAGGACAGTAAAAGTTTAAAAAATAAATAAATAAGTGTGAGTAATACAATTTATGTTCTTAACAGTTCTTGTATAAAACATTTCATGATATAATATCATGTTATACAATAAAGCATTTTCAATGATTGTTGTATATGATAAAGATAATAAAGTAAAGAAATATTTTTTCTTTTTTAGTTTTAAGAAATATAGGCATTACAATGTGAAAAAGAAGAAATGATGGACACAAGTATGTTTAAGTTAATAGGCTGTTATCCTGGGCCACTGGTGTGGGAGATGTGGTAAAAGTACACTGATTATGATACATGTAGAGTTGAAATGTTTTGTTTACTTTTGCATAGATGAATGTCTGGATTAATGCTCTTGGCTTAATCTAATGACAAGTGGACTTTAAAAATGAGGGATCACAATGTAATGAATAGTTTTCCTTTAGCAAATATATCTTCAGTGTGAGTTGAGAAGTTTGCTGTGAGGGCAGATGTACATTCTGTTCTTATGCTTCCATGGAAACTAGCTGACTAAAGGTGAAGGCAATAAATCTTGAGAAGTCTGGACATTGTTTACTGAAAGAAACCTATAATTAAAGGGTACAAGCTCAAGTAGCTTGTAGAAATAAATTTGAAATTATTAGACTTGAATAAGCGATAGCAGTTTTTCTAGTAACTAAATACTTTAATGCTTTTACTAGAACAGTGTATAAGTTAGTTTTATTTAAAGATAGCCAGTGTACTTTTTTTAAGGCTAAAAGTCCATATTTTCTGAAAGTGTACAAGCTGCTTTCTGCATCTGGGAGTAGAATAAAGATAAGACAAGAACAGATAGCAATTAGTGTAAGTAGGAGCACAGCAGACTATAACATGCACCTTGGGATGAATAATCTTAATTTTAGGGTATTTAATACCTGTGGGTGCAGCTTTTGATTTGGAACAACTGTTCCCATCAGAAGGGTTAAAATTTGTTAGTTGAAGGTGTGCATAGTTTTGTGTATTTGCTTTAAGTTAATACATTATGGAGTATTCAAATGGAGAGACAAGAAACTGTATAAAGGCTCAAGCTGCCAAACATTAGTGGCTGCATATAACACAAAAGCTGGAAATAGACATTGAAAAGCTATCACATACTGTATAATAGGTATGATTAATAACTTCTTATCATAACGGCTACACTAAACATATTATTTTGGAACATGAATAGCCTCAAAGGTATTGACAAAAACATAAGAATGTGAAATTATATTAAGAAATGCAGAGTATAAATAACAATGCTACCTGAGACATATTTGAAAAGAAGCAAGCATGCAAATTTGATAAAGAAAGAATTTTTGTATGGATATTCAGCAGAATGGCAGGGACAGAGGAAAAGGGGAGTACTTATACTAATTGCTGGAAGAGATCCAATAGTGATAGAAGAGGAAAAAAGATAACAGTGATAGAATTGTGGTAGTAAGGGGCTACTGGCAAGGAGGAGGATTATGCCGGTATGTATTTATATTCCTCCTATAACTGCTATTATGGAGCTTAAGACATTTTTATTATATATTTATTTATTTATTGTTATTTTTCTATATTTTTTTCTTTTGAGCTTAAGAAATATTTGGGAAAAATAATCAGCTTTCAGTAGATGCTTACTTGTAGGTAGGGATTGGAACTTGATTTGCAACAGTGAGGATGTATATTGTGGACCAAGAAGTGAATATATAACAAAAGAGGGTAGGTTTCTAAAGGAATTTATGAAAATATGTTGTATAGAAGACATGAATTCAGTAGTAGGAACTCAGAGAGAATAAAAACAAACAAGACACTTGCACTTCTTCACCTACCTGTTAAAGAGAAAGGAATTTAAGGAATGGGTAGTTGAAATTATTCAAGAGTTATTAAGGAATTATGAAAGATATACATTTCTCAAGAAGTTATAGCTAGTGAGTAGGATAAAATGAAAATGGAGTTTAAAAATAGGGTAGAAATAAAATAAAAAGATATGGTTAAAAAGAAACAATAATTATTCAAAAGGGTGGCAAAGGTTAAAGTATTGAGAATAAGGGGAAATCTCACAGAACAAGAAGAGGCACAACTACAGAGTGCTAAAGAGAAAATGTATTTGGATGATATGCATGAATTTAGAAAGACTGCTGTTAAGCAACTCTTTCTCTTTTTGATAACTCCAGAGCACAAAACCTTTTAGCAAAACGACTTAGGCAACAGAAACTTAGAGAGTGTATAACAAGCAAAATAATGAAAGATCCTGTAGAGGTATTACAGATCATTCAAAAGTTTTATGAAAATTTGTGTAAAGCATATGGAAATGAAGAAAAAGACTAATGGAAATATTTATGGAAGACTTAAGTATGCCAAGGTTATCATGATAGATTATTCATGATACTACATTTGAACTCCTAGATGTCCAAATCACCATAAGTAAGACTAATAACCACTCCATAGCCAGTTATTGATCACCGTCTCTGTCCCCTTCTGAGCACGATAACTATCTTAACACATTAGTGGAAATTCCCATTAAATCCATTACCTTTCTACTGGGGGACTTCAACCATCCCTCAATAAACTAGCTTACCTACAATGCCAATGGTCAGCATGTCCAGCACTTCCTTGACATTATAAATGCTCATTCTCTTTTACAGCTAGTTAACTATCCTGCAAGGGGCCTTAATATTCTTGATCTGGCCCTCACAAATATGGCCATTTTTGACATCTGCATGCATATCAACCTGCCTTGATAAAGCAGACCATAAATTAGTTGCCTTTTTCTTTAAAAGTGTTGATACTTCCCTTGTAAATACTTCTATATTTAAAGATTTTTCACAAGCAAATCTTCTTCAGTTCTTGATGACATAAAATATAATTAAAAAAATGAAAAACAAACTCATGTGGAGGAATAGCTGTACAGATAAATGATGTGACAATGGAAATAAAATGCTTAATGTTTATAAGAGGTTTCTTTCTGCCTACCTTAAGAGCACTCTTAAACTAGTAAAAAACTCAGAAGAATCATTAGGAAGCTCAAAGGTGAGTGTGAAGTTAAATAGCCACTAAAGCCAAAAATAACTACAAATCTTTCTTTAACTATGACAGGAGGTAAGAACTAATACCCATGAATGTTTGGATTTAGTCCACAATAATATTACACATTCTGACACAAAGGAAATAGCCAATATACTAGCTGATACATTTACTGCAAGTATCACTCTGCCTGCATTTATAGCTATTTCACAAGTTCCACAAACCTAGTCATCCCCTTTATTCTCTATGGAACAAGTTTTGTCATACCTCTGAAAGGCTAAGACCATCTCATCTGTGAGCTCTAATAATATATTAAGTTGCCCGATTATCATTTCCAAATATGGCCCATCTGAACTCCTACTTGCCCTCTTTAATCTAAGCTTCTCCACTGGTTACACTCCTGAAGCATGGAAAACAGCTGCTGGATTGTAATGCCATTATAAAAGAGTGGCCCATCTGTAGACCTTGGTAACTATAGACCTATTAGTCTCAGTAGCCTCATATATAAAGCTGTGGAGCATATTATCTCACAGCTCACTAATCCTGACATTGAAAATCTCTTAACACTGGCCGTTTACTAATTTAGCTTTGTTAAAGGCAGGATCTTGCCTGTTTACTTCATTCACTTCTGTGTTTGACTAAGGCCTTTTTTCACTATTCACGTCTCCCCAAGACAATCAGGATGGCAGATCCAAGGAAAAAATAGCCTTTAATGTTCACCAACATAGTAATAGCAGAAATTCGCAAAAAAATCAGTTTAATGCGCTTTCCCCCAGTAAAATACTAGGCTTCTTCAGAACAAAGAAGCATCCCCATCCAGTTCATTTAAATAATGCAGCACAACCAATCACATCCATAAATCAATTAAGTGAGAACAGAGAACTGTTTTGGCTGCTGAAGTTAGATGCGGGTAGACCCCCTGGTCTCAATGACCATATTAGTATTAACAGTGTTTTAAAACTCAGGGGTGCTAAATTGTAAAATTTATATGTTTATTTATTTACTAAATATTTTGCTGTTATTATTATTGTATTTATTGTTCTGAATGATTGATGTATTTTATAACATGTATTTTTCCTATTTTTATTTAATAGGATATTTATTGTTATAGCTGGGGTTTGACATTGATTTTATGAACTGGATTTTAAGCTTTAAACCAAATACAACTCTATTTTACAGTGGATGTAGCATGCATTTTCTGAATACTAGAGCTGCAGTTCATCTTCATTATGCTTTTAATTAGGTTATTCCATGGTAATTAATTGATGGTATGCACACAATTGATTTATGGATGTGATTGGTTGTGCTGCATTATTTAAATGAACTGGATGGGGGGATGCTTCTTTGTTCTGAAGAAGCTGAGTATTTTACAGGGTGAAAGTGTGCTAAACTGATATTTTGTGAATTTCTGCTATTACTGTGTTGGTGAACATTAAAGGCTATTTTTTCCTTGGATCTGCTGTCCTGATTGTCTTGGGGAGACATGGTTACTGGTCGAGTGATTGTTCATTTTTTTACTTTTTTCCCTATTCTCCAAGCTGGCATTATTGACTGACTTGTAAATTTGAATATAAATCCCTATGTTGTGCAGTGGATAAATGGTTGTCTTAAGGAATCACTGTGTTCACAGTTACAGGTGTAATGTCTGAAAGCAAAAAAGTTATCAGTCAGATACCATATAGCTCAGCATTGCACCCTCTCTTATTTGCCATCTGTTTTACAAACAACATTCCTACCCTATGGTTATCTATTTTTGCAGATGAATGTAAATTGGCTGGTGTTATTCTTTCTTCCACTTGCAACTGCTCCAACATGAGATAGACAATTTAACAGTCAGTGTAAAGACAATGGTCTCAAATTAAATCTGAAAAAATGTAGCATGTAGCATGTTTTATTTTGGTAAATATTTTTTTTCACACTGTGCATAGGTGGCACACACCTCCAATCAGGCACTATCATAAGGGATCTATGCACTCTTGCTAATAATTCATTATCGTTTGACCATCATGTCTATGCAGTAGTTCAGAAAACCTTTTGTCTGGCTCATCTAGAAGACAGCTGGGGTGGGGTGAAGGGGGGCAGAAGCCCTGGGTACAAGTTGTAGGGGATGTGATTAGCAGATGCCAATTGGTCTAAAGTACAGTACTAGTATGCTGGTACAGAAATTAATTCCAATACAGCTTTTGCAGCCTGTCAGGACTAAAGCTGTAGCAAGTTGCTTGCTACAAATCAAATGTAGCAAGCGGCTTGCTATAGCTTTTAGAAAGAAGACATCTTTTTTTTTTTTTTGCTCCACAGCCTTGTATATGTTGAGGAGTGCAGACAAGATAAAGAACGGACATGGCTAGATCAGGGAACAGAATGAAGCAGATTAGCAGACCTTTTATTTATTTTTCTTCTCAGCTTAGATTTGAGGGGTGCAGAATGTGGAATGGGACTGGGTGCTAGATGAACGAGTTCCAGCTCTGGGTTCATCTAAGGTATTTCTGCTCAATGCTAGGAGTCTAAACAAAGAACTCCACTCTCTAGAAGCTCTCTTTGCCATAGAGAATGCTGATGTCTGTGTGGTCACTGAAACATGGTTTAAAGCCATGGGGAGCACACCAACAGTGCTAGGTTATAATGGCTTTCACACATTTAGGCCATCTACTTCACAGGCAGGGACTAAAGGTAGAGGTGTCTCCATTTACATTAAAGATAAGTATACTTCAAGGCTGGTCTAACAGGACAATGCACTTGAGCTGCTCCTTGTTCAAATCAATATAGGCAAAATCCAGTGCCACTTCCTTGCAAGCTGTAGGTCCCTCTCTATGACCCAGGAAATCCATACCATGTATTTAAACGTATTAGAAACACTAACCATCCAACCCAATGGCATATTCATGGGTGACTTTAATTACCCCACTATTAACTGGGAATTTTATAAGACACCAAATGTACATGCACAGAGATTCCTGGATTTTGTAAACACAAACTCCCTGGACCAGATAGTCAATACACCAACCAGAGGTGCAACCATAATGGATCTGGTCCTCATTAATATGAGACAGTGCTGCACAACCCCTACTGTAATGCCTTCCCTGGTAAGATTAGACCACAAAATGGTCTCCTTTGAAGTAAAAATAAAACTGGGACCTCCAGCTAAACCTGGGATATTCAGGAACCATTCTAAGGCTAACCTCCTGCTATTAAGTGAGAACCTGGCAAAATTTCAAGCTCCCATAAACCCTGAGAACACTGCTGCCAAGCCTACGTAGAACTGTTCACGAAACCCTGTACAAGCATGTTAATAGCTGCATAGAAGCAGCTGTACCCACCAGGAAGAAGTACAGAACTAACTCAAAAAACAAGCCACCCCAGTGGAATCACAAAATCAATAGGCTGTATAACAGAAGGAAGAAAATAATGGCAGAAATTAGGAGTTGCAGCACCCAGCAGGATAAAAGCACTCTCATCAAACTAAACAAACAACTCAGAGGACAAATAAAGTCTAACAAAGACAAATTTCAGGTAAGTTTGGCCTCCCAAGCCAAGGAAAACCACAAAGCATTCTTTAGCTCAAAGGCAATACAGATTGTAAATGGAGCCACCTATACTGAGCCAGAAGACATAACAAACTTCCTGGCTGATAAATTCATCTCCAACCTTACCCATCTCTTCCCTCAGGAAATATCATCAAATATAACTCCCCCTACTATCACCAGGGAACAGGTCCTTAATGTTCTCTCAAAGACCAAGAACACTGCATCAATGGGCCCAGGCAATATCCCAGGATGCCTTCTAATTAGCATGAAAGATGACCTATCAGGGCCTCTGGAATTACTATTTATCTGTAGCCCCCAAACAGGTTTCATGCCTCATGAATGGAGAAAGGCAACAGTCATCTCTCTGCACAAAGGTTGGCCATCTACAGACCCAAAAGTCTCACAAGTCTTATATATAAAGCCATGGAAAGAATTATCATGGAGATGATCAATAGAGATATACAGTAGTAAACCTCCAGTCACTGGACCCAACCCAGTTTGGTTTTGTCAAGGGCAGATCATGTCTACTCAACCTGGTGGGCTTTGAGAAGTTCACCAAAGCAATGGATGAGGGAAAATCTGCTCGCATTGCCTACCTTAAACTGGCCAAGGCATTTGACACAATACTACACTCGGGTATTGTTGACAAACTCAAGAGGTTAGGTACAAACCCGTATGTCACCTGGTGGATAGCCAACTGGCTCACAGACAGGACCCATGAAGTTTGAATTGATGAGTTCTCCTCTACAAAGAGACCAGTCACAAGTGGAATCCCTCAGGAATCAGTCCTTGGGCCGCTCCTTTTTGGCATTTACTTCTCAGAAGTCAAGGCCAATGTCAGTGGTCTCTGGCTGACTAAATTTGCAGATGATTGCAAATTAGAAGCTGTCATTGAATCTCACACTAACACAAATGTTCTACAGGAGGGGCTGACACAGACAAACAACTGGTGTCAGAGCCACGGACTAAAACTAAGTGCCATGAAATGCATAGTAGTATCCTTTGGGAAGTCATCCATCCCTGGTAACTATCATATTGACAACACACCGCTTTAGAGTTGACCCAGTAGTCAGGGACTTAGGGACACACATAGATAGTAGTTATCTAGCCTTTGACCATCATGTGTCTACAGTGGTGAGGAAATCATTCCATATTGCACAACTTATAAACAAAGGTATGACATCTAAGTCCAAGGAAGTCATTGTTCCACTGTATTTGGCATTAATCAGATCTATCACTGAGTACAATGCCCCCTTTGGTATGTACCCAACCAGGCATATCCAACAGTTGGAACGTCCACAGAGGTTCCTCACTAAAAGAATACAGGGTGTATGTAAAATGTCCTATGCAGACCACCTCAAGGCCTTATTCCTATTGTCTGTCTCCTACAAGCTTTTGAGGGGAGATCTATGCCTGGCATACAGGGCATTGTTAGACCCCACTCTGATGGACCTCCTGGATATCCACAAAAAAACAGCACCAGAATTATCTGTTCTAAAGACTTAAACCTTGACTGTGATATAAATACGTCCTACTGGAGAGATAGGTATGTATCCCAGAGACTATCCCATCTATGGAACAGTCTCCCCATCCATGTGAAGCAGAATTCCTCCCTAACCCAATTCAAGTGCAACTTGGACAATTGGATGGGAAAGTGGAAATTCATCCCTGGTTTGGCAACTATGTCTCTAATGGACACAGGTAACCTGTAAATGGTTTATCACCCAACCCCCCTGCTTATACTTGTCAAGGGTATCAGAACTTGTTAGAGATTTGGGATGCATGGTTAGGCTTAAAAAGGCCCTCATGGTTGTTAGCCTAGTAAACACCTATGAACCTATGGCATCTCCACTAAATCCAAAGGAGTCTTAATTCTCCCCTATTCATATCTCATGAGATCCATTATTGAATATGATGCACCTTTTAGCATGTATTTGTCTAAACACATCACCCAGCTTGAGAGACCTCAGAAATTCATAACTAAACCTTTCATTGGCTCAAACTGTCTTAGTTATCAAGACAGACTGGCAGGCCTCTCCCTATACTTAGTCTTTTATAGACTCCTCCATTGAGATCTGTAACTTGCCTTTCAAGACATGAAATGTCCAACCCTATTTGACCTCCTTTTCCTTCGCAGAGCAAATGGTACTTGAAATACTCAGTTAAAGGAACTAAATCAGCGAATAAATAAGACATGCTGCCATGACAGATTCATATTCCAGCATATCCCTTACCTCTGGAACAAGTTTATATTACATGTTAGACTAGTAGCACTCCTGTCATCTTCCAGGTAAACCTAGATAATTAGATGGGCAGCTTTAAATCCTATCCTGGTCTGTCTTGTCTTGCCCACCTTGAGGCTACAGAGAATGTCCAAATAGGGTTTCTTTTGGCTAGGCTTGTAATGGACTGCTGACTGCCTATGAAGGAGGATACCAGAGAAATTTTTGCAAATCATTTCAAGGCCACCATCAACACATACACAGCTAAATATGTCCTCAGTACTGCAAGCTACACTTAACCCTCTAACTGGCATCTACCAGCTTTACTTTTAGACAGTTTTCAGTTTTATCATACAGTATAAAACCATACAGGTCACCTTCAATGCACCATTTCCAACCAACCTTTCTAAAATGGTTTGCAAACTCCATTACATATCCCATAACACTACACAGTAACAAAAGCCTTAGGGAAGGCTGTTACCCCATCATTTGTAAATACTGTTATCTGAGCCCACTATGTAAAGGTAGGGATTAAACCAAATTTGAGATGCCCATATGTATCTGCAGCCTCCTATCCAACATTCTGGAAAGGATTGTCCATACCCAAATTACCAACTTCCTTCACCACCATAATAAAATCATTGTCACAGAACATGGCTTCTGACTTGGTCGCAACATTCAAATAGCAGTTGTAGACATGCTAAATTTCATTGTCACAGTTGTCCACAGCAGTCTACAACATAGGCTACATCTAGAACTCTGCAGTAACTCGATCATCAAATGATTTAATAGTTATTTGAAGACCAGGGCACTGGCAATAATATGGGACAACTGTTTATCCCACATCTCTGTCTTAAACACTGGAGTCCCACAAGGATGTATTCTTGGATCACTGATCACTATTTTTACTAATAACATGCACCTTCATACTAATAACCTAAAACCCTTACAGTGTGCAGAACATTCTACTATCCTGTGCAATACCTTCATCATTCCCACTACCATTTCCAACATCCATTCCAATATGCAACACTCTATATATTTATTTCTGGCCTGGTTAAATGACTGTAAACCCATTGTGAATGAAAATACTAACATTATGATCAGAGGACGCAGTCACTATGCTTCTTCCACCCTATTATTACAATCAGTAATATAGAAATCCAAGTTGTAGATGTCTTTAAGTACTTAAGTGCGACTTTTCACAACAGACTTTCATTCATGCCATATAGAAATACCATAGTTCAAGACATACACAAAAAACTAAGTAGCCTCTTTTGAATCAAACATTACTTATCTCCCTTAGCTAAAATGACCACAACTACAAAACTACTTCTGCCTAATTTATTTTATTATTTTTGGCAGTCTTTACAAAGCATTGAATGCTGTTATTAGAATCTACAAACTACAAAACTGGCAAATATGCTGCCTTGACACTAAAGGAATCCCCACTCCTCTGTGCTGAACAAAGTACAATGGACGTCCTTCTCAAATAAATGAATTTCTATTCATCTTACCTTCACTGATAAAGTCCAATTTGAAGTCCTAACAGATGATCCGCTGTGGCGACTCCTAACGGGAACAGCAGAAAGAAGATGATGATTCTTGTGGTACACCCCAAGCAGAACAGTTAGATCCTGTAACACAGCTTGTAGACATACCAAAAACCTTATGTATGATAGGTGACAGAGCCCCTTCAATTTATTTAACCAAAATGTGAAACCATTTGTAACATGGTTCAAGGCAAATGGTAGACGTGACAGCATTTAAAAAAATAAAACTGTAAGAAGCTTTTGAGAAAACCACTTAGGTGCTTTAAATGCAGAATAAACTTCAGTGACAACATTATATTTTAAAGTCCGTTTATGATCTTGTATGCCTGTATTCTCAGACATTGTTTTTTAATCTTTCCATCATTACTACCTCCATGTCCCACACAGTCTAAAGTTATTAAAATTATTTCTACTTTTCAAAAAAACTATGAAGCAATTACTTCACAGCAACAACAATGCTTCCAGTCTCTTTCTGACCCAACATATGGTTGATTGCTGGCTACTATAAGCCAATACCAAAGGGACTGGCTGTCTACACCTGCAGATGACTGCAAGATAGGAGCAGTCATTGAATACCAACATGACTTAGCCATCCTGCAGGAAGGTTCTTCTCAAATAAATAACTGGTACCAAAATCATGAACTGAAACTTAATGTAAAAAAATGTATTATTTAGGAAGTTATCTACCCCAGAGAACTACCACATTGACAATAGGCCCCTACAGCTGTTCAGGATTTATGAACTTATGTGACAGTGACCTAAGTTATGACCAGCATTTGTTCACTGTTGCAAGAAAGTTCTTCTATACTGCACAGCTTATAAATAAAGGGATTGTGTCTAGATCTAGGGATGATCTATATCATTATCCCCCTTTACTCATCCCTCATTAAGACTCATTGGGTATAATGTCACCTTTGGCTTGTATCTGGACACATGCAGCAACTGGACTACCCACAGAGATAACTTACTAAAGGATACAAGGCCTAAAGAACATGTCCTACAAAGACCTACTAAAAAGCCCTTTCACTGTACATAGTATCCTACAGACTGCTAAGAGGTGACCTGTGTTTGTCATACAAGGCATCCTCTGACCCAGTACTGATGGAATTACTGTACATCAGCAAGTCAAATACAATCAGAAATAGTTGGTGTATGGATTTACACCTCATTTACAATACCAACAGAACAGTGTGGAGAGGCAGGTATATCTCACAGAGGATATCCCTGTTCTGGAAGAGACTCCCCATCCACATGAAACAAACTTCATCAATGTCCATATTCAAATCCACCTTGGATCTATGGATGGGAAACAGAAAATTTACCCCAGGGCTGGCTGCTAGTGTACTATTGTACTATTAATGGACAGAGGCAGCTCTTAAATGCTTTATCCCATGCATGGATACCCTCAAATTATCTGTGGTATGATCCCAGCTATTCTCATTAGGGATGACATACAATTGTTGACCATGGGATTGGCAAGGCTAATCTCTAACCAAATGTGATAGATTCATTTGAGAACAAAAAAGGGAAACTGGATAGGCTTAAAAAGGCCTGCAAGGGCAGCAAGCCAAGTACTTACCTACGAACTATGTTGTACTGCTCACTCAGTGAGTGCTATCTGCAGTGTCTAATGTTTTTTTTTTTTGATAAAATTGTAATGTTTTCTTTGTATTTTTCTCTGCTGTTTTTGAATCACCTTTGAAAATGGACCAAGGCACAGAAGTGTTAACCTGAAAAACAAAATGTAAAGAAAATAAGAAAAAAATGGCAGTTAGATCTCAATATTTTGAGGACTGGTCATATAAAATATACTGTTGATTTGGGGCAAGGCAAATAGCAAATATATGTTAAGCCAGATGAAAAATGCAGTAATGACATGGAACTAATGAAGTTACTAGATAATGGAGTTATGAAGAACTCCCCATTGAGCACGACTGTCCAGTGGAAGAGATGACTAGTGCCACCAACCTGTTGACTGCAAACAATCAAAGCCTAACCCCAAGAAAGATTTATGACCAGAACTTTAACTACAGAAGGATGGATGTCAAAGATAAGTTTTAGAGGGTGCTGACCAACAGTTTCTCATCAAATTAGGGATGGCAGATCAGATTGCTGATGACAAAGAGATGGAAGATGATACTTGTCTCTGACCACTGGGTGGCCACAGCATCCCAGACAGAAGGCATACTCAAAGAGCTTATTTTAGTCACCGCTCTGTGTCCAGTAGGGCTACTGAAACACTATCTTAAACACCTGAGAATGGTACTGCCACCTCAGCTGTGTGGTTTATTTTGGTGGAACCCTGACTACAACCCAGATGACCAAGTTTGAGTAGCATATTGGGTGCTGGAGGAGCTGGATGGAAAGGGATGCGAAAGAATGACATTTCAAGAGGGAGGGTGGGTTTTCTGCCTGTGGTCTGGCACTCCCTTCCAGTGATGAATGTTGATTGCTGTTGAATTCAGCATGGTGGAGCTGAAACTGTTGTGCTGATGTGCATGACAAAGATAGCTCCACATAAACAATCTCTGACATACAGAACAGTGTAGGTTATGCTTGCTTTGGTCATGATTTTCACTTCACTTTCCCTAGTACGAGGGGTACTAAGTTAGGAGTCACATAGCTCATGGTCAAATGGAATGTATGCGGAGGAGAAAAAAAAAGGGATGTGTCTATTAACTCAGTGCACAATAGAGGGAAGTATATTCTTAGAAAAAAATTGCAAATGCTATTGAAATGAGTATCAAAAATATTAATATTAGTTAACCAAGCACTGTTAAGATATATATGGCAAAGCATCACACATATACTTTTGGAAACTAAAATAAGTTTATGCTTAAATATGGTAATGTCTGGGATTCAAGAATGTTGGTTTACTGGTAATACTGACAGCCTCAGCTAAATAATATATCTGTCTGAGAAGGTAATCTGGAACTTGTAATACTTAAAGCATGGCCTATTGCTTATGCCTGGCTTGTCCTCTTTCCCTAATGTAAACAAAGGGAGGAAATGTTGAATTTATGGTAGTAATACATACACATGTGCACTCACATGCTGCTGGGTGTACCAATTGTACAACAGATGAGATAATTAAAAAATGAAGGTGCCAGGGCTCAGGATCCCATGCATTTCTTGATGTTTATTGCATGCACTGTGTGCTTGGTCAAAAACACAACACAAAAGGGCACTTATATAAATCATTAGTAAGAGAGCACTTTAAAGGCAGCATGTTGTTCTGGAGTCCACAACACTAAAAAAAACAAACAAACAAAAAAAAAAAACAGAGTAGAAGCATTCCAGACAGAGGAGGACTATAATAGCAAACAAGTTGCACAATGCATGCATAACCAAAAGGGAAATTAAAGCTTTTAGTGTGTTTGTGAAGAACAGTAGGGAAAGAGAGAAGGAGGCAGACAAAACATAGTCCTGCAGGATCCTCAGGGGAACAGGTGAAGAGGCTATGTCAAATGGTACACTGTAACACAATCAGAAGACACCACACCAGTCCACTGAAAGAGTGTAATGGAAACTAGAATTTGCCTGCCACAAGTGATAATAGTACTAAAGTGTTTAGAACTTACCATCTTGAATCTTGATGGCCTGAATAAACAGCAAAAGACATAAAAACACCTTCTAGAATCTTCTAAGAATAAATAAACAGATGAAAAAAAGCACTAGGTATACTGACTGAGAGAAATGAGTCTTCCTGCAATTTGTATTGTTATGTAATAAAACTGTTTTAGTCAAAACTGAGCCTTCACTAGTAAGCCAGCTTGCTCATGAACCAAATCTAGCTATTCTCTAATGAAAGGAACCAAATCCACAGTATGACTCTATGTCTCATTTATGGTAAACTGAAGTACAGACCACCACCTTGTTATATACAGTGCACTAACTAGTTCTGTTTGAAAGGTCTTCCTTACACCTGAAGCTAATTGAGGATTTCAGAAGACAAGCTGCAGCTGCTCAGAAACAAAGAACTGCTGGCAGAAATCTGCTCCAGTAGTGTTTTTATAATGGTGACACAAATCTCCTTTTCCATATGCTGTGACATGTGTTTGTTACCTTTTTTTTTTATTGTTTGTTTTTAAATCTAAGATTTTATTTTTCAAAATATTTAAGTAATTAAACAAATACACCGCCCCTCCCAAAAAAATGCCGTTAAAGGACTAAAACTGAAAGTAAGGTGTCTTGCTCTGTTTAGTGATTGAAATTGAGAATCCTTTTTTGGGTAAGATCTACAGTGTAGTAGCTTCTTACGAGCACATTATTTTCTTATGGTATGCAGATATATTTTTTAAAATATGAATGTTCTTCAGGTGCTACAGAAGGTTTGGTTTACCCTGTATTTGTTCAGCCTGCCTGTTGTCATTATGATGAGCTTCAGTAAAGAGCTTAACAAAGGAGATTAAAGTTTTAAAAAAATGTCACTGGAGTCCCATCTGCTACCTAAGAGAGTTGCCATTCTCAGTCATTTACCATTACACCTTTAGATTTGCGAAACAAAGAGATTTTCTCTAAAATGAGGAAGCTGTTTGTAGCATTTTTTTAAGGTGCATTTTTAGTAGCTATATTTCAAGCAAAGGATTTAATCCTGGTTCCTTCACTGAACAATAACAGCTAATCAGGGTGACTGGAAGGAAGGATTTTAACTCAGAACAGTCTTCATTTAGGATAATTCTGAGATATTTATCAAAAAAAAAATGCTTTGCCATCCACTTATGTGGTTTCTGTTTGCTTTGTTTTCTGTCATGATGAATGACGTGCCCTGCATAAATGCAGCAGGTAATGTTATGACTTTTTTTGGATTCTGTTGGCATTTTGTCTTCACAGTTGCTGTTGTAGCAGAAAACAGTTTTATTATGTGTTGCTTTGGAAAACAATAAAAACTGAATTTTACTTGTATCTTTTTATTTACATAATCTAAAATCTATAGAGGAATCTATTATATCCTGAACTGTTTTTTCTGAGTAGTTAACTTTCAGTGCTCTAATGTGTTGTAATTCAGTATAGTTTGCATTTACTCAAGAGTAGCTTCTGAAGAATGCCTGTACCAAATAGGCTCGGATATATTATATATAATATGTCTATATATTTGTGTGTGCATATATATATATATATATATATATATATATATACATATATACATGCGTAAAAATAGAAACAATAATAACCACAGCTTTGTCTTTCAGATAAAGAGGAGTCTACAGGTGAACCCCTAGATCTGCTTGGACTGTTTAGGACACCAGGAAGTAAAAAAACATTGTGGAACCTTCATGTAAGTCAAGAATTTGAAACAGATGGCTCAGGAAATGAAAATGAGATTCCCAGGAAAAAACGTTCACTTTTGTTCCCCACTGGAGTTAAATTCTGTCCTCAAGAAACAGTCCCACAAGCTGCAGCAAATTACTTGAAATATTTCCGTCTAAGAGGTAGGAGAACATGCAGAAGAAGGGTAATGTAGATGTCATTTATAAATATATATATGTATGTATATGTGTGTGTATGTCTATATGATAATAAATAATGAGGCATGTAGCTTTCCTAAGAACTATATGAGATGAAACAATTTTTGTGTGTCATAAAATATTTACATGCAAAAGTCTTAGGCAGAACTATATATGTTTATGGGTTTTATTTCCATCATTGCATGAAGTTTGTTAGATGTCTTCATGAAGGCGAGGGGTAAAGGCCTGACTAACACCTGGATGGTCTGAAGTAGTAGCCTATTCCCTGGAGGAACTGGTCAGATGAAGGTGGAATTGAATGGAAATGCTGGTAGTAGTGCAGCATATAGCTACTAAAAATGCATCCTGCAGAGAAGGCAGCATTCTGCTGCTGCACTACTGACACCTTCTGGTGAAAGACGAATATGACTTGCAGTGCTAAGGACTGACGAGCTCTCGGCATTAGCCAAGCTGTGCCTGCTTGTTAGTACATTATGCCCTTGTATAGAAATACACATGTATAGTGGTGGACTGTCACACGGACTGTCAGGGATAGGCCTTAGCTAATAATAATAAGCAAAGCCAGGGAAACCTGTGGATGATGGCTCATACATGCTTGAATCTAGCCTCACAGCTTGGATAAGATGAGGTTACAAGATGGCATTCCTTCCAGAAAGAGAAGACCTTGTCCATGTAGGACTGTAGGAAGCAACTCAGGTGGGTAAGAGAAATGAACAGGTCAATTTAAAGTCAAGGGGGTGGAACTTGATGGTCAGGAAGGTTCAGGAGGTGAATGATATAAAAACTTATGGAAGTTGTTTTACTGTTTTAAGAGAGGGAATTGTAAGTTACTTGGCTCTACATTTTTGATTGTGCTGTACTCAGACTCTGTTCTAATACCATAGTATATTCCTTTACTAGCAATGCACTTAAATTATACAAAAATTTCCCTATCTTTTCTATAGATAAAGCCATTTTCCTATATTGTGAAAATCAGATTATAATGCCTTTTTAACTTTATCTTGGCATATATTAAAAGATATCTCTAAACGTAATCATATTTTGCTATTCCTACATTTATTATTTGTGTCCTAGAATATATCACAGATTACCAGGATGGTGATGCAGAACAGAGTATGAGGTTCAGTTCTGTTTTCAGCACTTTCTAGATGTGGTCTACTTGTGTTCCCTGTGTCTGTATGGGCTATCTCTGGGCATGCCATTCATTTTTCCACTCACATTTCAAGCACATGCACTTAGGTTGCTATAGTACTGTAAATATATATATATATATATATATATATATATATATATATATATATATAATCTGTGACAGATGTTTGAAGAGTCAAAACTTCAAACGCCTGTCATAGAAGTAAATAAGTTTGAATCACAAATATTTGAACACACTTAAAACTGAATTACAGAGATATGAAAAAAAAAAGAAAGAAGAGGGGCAAGACCTCTGCTCCCCCACCCCCCTAATGATCATATATACAAACTTTGAGAAAGAACCACAGTAAGAAATGGGTATATTTCCTGATCCCACTGTACTGCAGTCTCATAGATAAAAACACTGGTAAAGTTTGAAAAGTTAATTTTCAAACATTGCAGCTAATTCAAGTATTTGAACACTTGCAAGTTTGAGCATTTGAATGGAACTAATATACACACACACACACACACACACATATATATATATATATATATATATATATATATATACATATACATATACATACATACATACATACATATACATATATGCAAGACCTTTGTTAGACATTGCATTTGACATATTGCACTAGGAACAGAACCATCTCATCAGGCATTACATTTATTTATTTGTTAACAGGGTAAGATCCACTAGAAAGAAGTGTTTTTTTTCAAGCATGACAGTGAGCAATTTGCAGAGAGAATGTAACAAAAATGTGTATTTATACACTAGACAGGTCTGTTAAACTGCTTTGGCAAAATATACCATTTCTAATAATATGATCAACCTGAGGGAGGGAGGGAGGCACCACCCTAAAAGACCTTGCTTCAAAAAATTGAAGGTTGCCATATGACATTTCTGCTCTGATCCAGGGAGAGTGAGAGATACACTGAATGGAAAACAGTGGCTGTACATTTACTTATTTCTTTCATTTTGTTAACCTGGTACGTAGACTGGTTAACATCCTTTTCAGCTATGAGCTGGGCCAACATGGCAAAAGTATGCCTATATCAACAATGAAACAATTCAACAAAAGACAAAATAAGGAAAAAGTACATTGGTGAAGCAGTATTGACCACACAGTAGGCTATCTGCCGAGGGCATCTATAAGCCTAGGCAGAATGTGCTGGCTTTCGCAGCCCCCTTAGATTAGTTCCCTGTGCCTTGGTCCAGCAGAGCCATTAGGTCCCTGTGCCTCTGTCCAGCAGAGCCACTGCAGTGATCCCCGGGGTAAATTTTCTGTTTCCCATCCACTTGTCAAGGTTTCTCTTGAAGAGTGTTAGTGAGGGGCTCTGCCTAATGTAGACTGGAATCCTGTTCCAAAGCATGGGGAGTCTCTGAGACAGGACTCTATCCCTCCAGCACGTCCTATTTATCGTTGTGGTGAGGTTTAGATCCCTAGAGTGTGTGGCTCTTCGGGATTTGTTTTTTTTTTTTTTTTTTTTAGGTGGAGCATGTCCATCAATTCTGGGTTGGACATGGCCTTGTATGTCAGGCAGAGATCACCGCTGAGTAAGCGGTATGCAACCGAGTACAGCTGGAGTTTCTTCAGCCGAGCTGCATAAGACATCTGTTTGAGGCCAGTGATCCTCTTGGTGAGGTACTTCTGTGGTCTTTCCAGCTGTTGCAGGTGTCTTGTAAGGTACATCCCAAATGGGGCATTGTACTCTATGATGGGTCTGATGAGTGATGAGTCGAGGGGCACAGTAACCTCTTTTGTTCTAGATGCGAACCCTTTTGTGATTAGGTGGGCCACGTAGAAGGATTTTCTAACCACCTTGGCAATATGATTATCAAAGGAGAGATTACTATCTACTTGGGTCCCCAGATCCCTTATTACATTTTCTGTATTTAGGGGACTACCACGTATGTGGTAGTTCACGGATACTTCGTTTTTTCCAAAGGGGATGACTAAGCACTTTTTGGCATTTAGCTTGATGCCATGATTTTGACACCAGATATCCATCTCAGTGAGACCCTTCTGGAGGATGTCTGTATCACAGGTGTATTAAATATTTGTTATGTATTTTAAGCAGGTGACTCTGACTCTGTATTGGAAGGATTTCTCATTTTTCTGTTAAAAGTTACTTTGGTGAATGTTTCAGTTAGGCAAGGTAGCGAGAGTAACAGATAAGGGACATTATACACTGCTTGGCATCTCTAACTGAAGCAGAAAAAATAGAAATTAAGATAAACGATGGCATTAATGGATGATTTAACATCATGTTCTTGTATGATAAATTGCCAAGACAGAGACAAAAAGTGACAGGCACCTAACTATATGGAGATGGCAAGGGAAGGGCTAAGCTATTAGATGAGTATGGCCTGCAGCCTATTCTGCACAAAATGAACAGATTAAGCTGTCCTGTAGCTCATATCCACCATCAGAATCTGTGTATCTGTGACATTGTGTACCAAGATCTATAAAGGCAGTAAGGAACAGATTAAGCTGTCTGCGCATATCCAGCATCAGAATCTGTGTATCTGTGACATCAGGAGTTAAGTCATTGTATACCGAGATCCATGAAGGTTGCCATGAAAAGTGACACACACAGATCTTGTGCTCACATTAATATTTGCTGATATGCAACCTGTTTGCCCAACAGGGCAACTTATTTATATTTTAGCATTTTAGACAACATGTTTTCTTAAACTGAATACATTTTTTTTTCAGGGGGCCATTTTTTCATGTAACTCACTGGTGAACATAACTGGGCAATCCAAGCATTTCAATCAAGGGACAAGATTAAAAGCATGGCCAAAAAACAAACATCTGATCACAAATCACCAAAGGGCTAAATGATTGTCCCACTTTTGTTATAAAAGGGTAAGAGATAGTAAGACAGGAAGAAAGACAGAAAACATGTTCTCACCATATACCTTAGCTATTTTATTTTCAAGTATATGCATGTGTAGAACATAAAAACGAGTAACAGCTCTAACTATTTGTACTTTATAATTTGCGGCTCACTGTACTTATAAATATATGATAGACAAGCATATAATAAAAAACCTTGACTACGTCCAAGTCATTGTAATATCAGAGTACGGATTCAGATAAGATAGATTTGCTTTGCCAGTTCAGTTCCTTTATAATACTATTAGTCTGAATAAAATGTTTGTTGTATACTTCACTAGAATCAGGTATCTTGACAATAGCAGAGTTGTTAAGAGAGGGTCATTCACATGCACGTCTCTAATTACCTGCATACCCACAAACTACTAACCAACACACAGCATGGCTTCTGTGCATTTCAGTACATCTATGGCTCAATGGCATTTACCAACACTGTCAACTATCATAGGAATAATAACAACTACGTATTCTCCATCTTCCTTGACCTATCAAAAGCCTTTGATATGGTTTCCCATAGCAAACTACTAAATGTACTTTCCAAACTAAACTTTTGCCACAATACTCTTGCCTGGTTCCAGGACTACCTGACTGGTCACCAACAAGCAGTCTCTTGGCAACAGACTTTATCGCCCTACTAACAGTGACAATGGATGTCCCCCAAGGCTCAATCTTAGGTCCATTACTTTTTTCTATATTTACCAATAACCTAAACACTTCAACCCCACTAGCCTCTCTCATCCGATATGTAGACGATTCAAGAATAATACGTGTCACTCTCACAATACAAGAACTGCATACCTTTACTCAACAATCCTTCCTAGCAATTGAAACCTGGCTTACTAATGCACAACTAATTTTAAGTGCCAAAAATACAAAATTTATGATATTCCAACCCACTAAAACAACCTTAACCTCTAATACCTTTAACATTATGTCACTAAACAACACCATTATCTCAACTTCACACACCAAACTCTTAGGTGTTGAAATTGACAACAATTTAAAGTTTGACATTCATATTTCACAAACAGTTAAAAAAGTACACAGAAATTAGGAACCCTATATAGAAACAAACAGTACTTCACCAAAAATACTAAAGCTGCCATTGCCCAATCCTACTTAATCTCAACTCTCCTGTATGTAGCCCTCATACTCACAAACCTAAAGAAGTCTGAGCTTGCAAAGCTTGAATCCTGCTATAACAAAATTGCTAGATTTGCTTCAAACTTACCAGCTAGAGCCCACCACTGTGATGCTCTCAAATAACTCAACTGGCTTGAGCTCCCACACATCCTTCATTACAACCAGTTAACTATGGCCCACAAAATACTATACGAACCTGAAAAAATACCTGCCCTACAAACCTTAGTTCAACCCTATACCACCAATAGAACATTAAGATCCACTAACAAACAACAGAAAAATCATCAAAGCAAAAAACAAGCAGGGGACTCCCTCTTTTCAAATTATATTGGAAAAATCTGGAATGCTTTACCAGAAGACATTATATCTATTACATCTATTGTCCACTTTAAATCAACCCTAAAAAAAATACCTATTAAACAAATGGCTGTGCCCTTGTTCTGCCCCTGACTAATCCCTTTCCTATCACCACTAGCCTGATCTGAACTAACCATAACCACTAGTCCTATCTATTACATAGGCCCTAGCTTACTAACATCACTCAAACTGCTGGATTTAAAAGCCGAGGACATTCAAAATAAGCTTAACCATTTATTCTCTTCAGCTATTGCCTAAGAAAGACATTATGTAGTAAAAAACTGTAATGTTGTTGTACTGCTTATTCATATGATAAACGTGTTGTAATGTTATGATTCTTATACTAAGGTATTAATTATAAATGTTAGTATGGTAGACTGTATACAATCTGATCTTGCAAAGATACTATCCAGAAAGACTAAATACTAACTGTATGTAAACTACCTGTATGTAAAATAACTGTATGTAATCCACAGATATTTGTTACCTCTGTTTGTCTTTTGTTTCATGTGGAGCTTTTCTCCCCGGGCCTCTTTTGAAAAATGGACATGTGTCCAGTCGGACTTTCCCGGTAAACAAATGTAAAATAAAATAAAAATAAAATAAATTGTCATATAGAATGCTTTAAATTCATATTGACGTAAAGAGATTTCAGTAATTTTTGAAAGTGCTTTTTGTCTACTTTCAATGTATCTTTTTGCATGTAGATAAACAGTCACCATTTAGTGTACTGTGTCCCATGTTAAATTAGACAGGTTACTTACATTCCTCACAGCAAGACTGGGCTATGCATCTGAAATCTTACTTATTAATAATTATCTTGTAAGCATAACTCATCAGATACTGCAAGTCATAAGAGATGTTTTATGATTTTTCTCTAATGAAGGACATATAGAGTTTATACTTTGAAAGGCAGGCACTGCCTTGCACTGGAATGTGTTGTGGTACACAGAAATAAAGGGAATGCTGTGGATGTAGCATTCCTTCTACATACACACACATATATGTTGAAAATGAAAACAAGACGAGTGGAGGAAGGAAATGGAAAGAAACCATGACCACTAGGCGGCAGTCCTGCAGTTTTTATGGATGGATTTTAGGAACAAAAACAGATTACTCAGGAGGCAAGGAAACACGCAGTATTAAATAAAGCTGCTTACGTCCTTGGTTCCTGAATAGCCTTTCTGTTTTTTTTTTTATTTTGTTTATTTTTTTTTTGGCAAAATAATTTCAGGACCCATGAGGGAAGCGTGGTAAAGATCATCATGAGAATGAAGGCTTTATAATAACACACACACACACACACACACACACACACACACACACACACACACACACACACACACACACACACACATATAAGCTCACTTTGTAATTTCGAAATTCCATAGTCTTGACTTTCTAAATACCTATGCTCAGAACTTCAAGATTGTGGAATCTTGAAATTAAAATAAAAAAACTAAAACAAGAATACATCAAGAAATACATTTTTGCAGGGGGCAAGCCCCCCTGCACCCCCTCACCCCCTGCAACTTAAATATACCAACTCCGAGATTGCACTACAGTGAAGAGAACAATAATGTTCCTTTTCTGCACTGTACAGCGATCTCCATTGACAGGTTTCGAGATCCCACAGTCTGGAAGTTCTGAGCATCGGTATTTAGAACATCGTGATTGTGGAATTTTGATATTACAAAGTTGATCTATACACACACACACACACACACACACACACACACACACACACACACAGATGTGTGTGTGTGTGTGTGTGTGTGTGTGTGTGTGTGTATTATCAGCAATCTTTAGTGTTCACGATGCTAAATTTTAGAGAACTAGGACAGATTTATATTCTAGGAAACTAAATCTTTATTTGAACAATACCTTTTATGCTCTGAATAAATGCTGACAATATCTTAGTGTAGCAAATGCTGACAATATCTTAGTGTAGCATGCAAAAAGATTTGTAAATTTGTTGTGTACAAAGAAACATAAAATACTTGAAAATCTGCTACAGTATATCAGTTTTACACAAGGAAATAACTAAAAATGATATGAGGACTAGTTTTGCACACATTCTGATTGACACAAATCTGATTATGTAATTTACCATCTTACATTACCAAAAACAGATTCTAGGTAAGCATTATGTATTGTAAATTATATTGATAAAAATGTATATAGGTGAGCGCAGAAATCTTTGGCATTTAAAAACTTACCCAATATTTGTTTTGAATTTAATATAAATATGCATATTAATACTGAATTTTGATAGCAGAAGGGGATATATGGAAATGTCTTAAAAATATGTTTGGAAAAAAGTATTGGCATGCCTTATGTACTCTGAGCCAAGTAACAACAAAGTAGAAATGATAAATGTAGTGTAGCACAAATGAAGCGAGGGTTGGCTTTGTGACTAATGAAGCCTGCTCAGTAAAACTAACACAGTTGGGAGACAGGGTAAAATCCTTTTCATCTTCCCATAAAAGAGAGGGCACTTCTTATACAAACTATTAGAAAAGGAGATTCTTTTATTCCACTTGCATTTGAAACAAAGTATGGAATTCATTTGGGGCACTTCACCTTGTTGTCTCCTCAGTAGTACATAGAAGCATGCTGTTATCTCTGTGGTTATGAAGTTTATTTCCCAAGTGTGTAACATTGCGGGTTGATCTTTCTTTTGAACAGGATAAAGCTATATGGGCCTTCATTGTTAATTGTGTATTTTAACGTCTTATTAAGCTGTCTCATTGTTTTCTCTGGTCTTACGGGATTTAAACTTGTACTATTATCACCAAGTTATATGCAAAGAGTAAATGATCTTAAAATCATATGGCAAATATAGTCTGCAGCCTGGGGTAATAGCCTACACCTGCACAAATAAATGAGCTTTACAAACTGACGGCTGAAGAGCAGTTACAATTACTGGGTCCCCAAGATTTGACCTACCTTGGTTACAGCCCAGTGCCTTTAAGTGCTGTCTTATTAACAGTAACTGAAACCTGACCAGAGTTATTTTGCGCACACACACACACACACACACACACACACACACACACACACACACACACACACACACACACACACACACACACACATTACTACTAACACCCCCTTCTCTGACTTTTAACATGTTGCCCCAGACAAACTAGTCTGTTATACCAAGAATGCTTAAACTAAACCAACCATTAAATATTTTTATACAAACAATGCCTTTAAGCATTCACTCTTCAAAAGACAGATGCTAACAGCTGAGATTTCACCAGATCTGTGCACATACAACATGCGCTCTGTCATCATTAAATTAAAAATTCTTTACATGAAATAAATATATATTATGTAATATACTTTGTAAAATTAAATATATAAGCAGCCACACACCTGCACAATGAAATATAAAATAAATGGGTATTACATATTGATGGTACAGGAAGATCTAACAGCCATTCTGATCCTATCACTACTGGGTAGTTAAAAGTGTTTACTGAATTCTCTCTGGTCATGACTTGTAAGGTCAAACTGCAGGTGTATATTCTTATAGACAAACACATTCCTGGGCTGATCTTCTGTCGCACAACTGCAGTCGACTATGCATATTTTGAAAGCAAGAGTAAAAGTTAAAAAAATGGAACATAACAGCTACTTTCATTGTTTAAAAGTATCTCAAGTCCTTATTTGCTTTTAATTTTGAATGTAAAGTGTACTGCTTCCACAGCCATACAACTCTGGAGAGAAGTAAAAATCCAAATTTGATAATGCATTCTTTGACTTGGTGTGATATTTCAAGGACCACTGAACTTTAGACACTGAAAATATCTATACATATGAGAAGCTAGTTTCACTGCATTTCCACTAAAAGCAATCACATTTTATATAAAGTTCACATTTTTTGCATTATATACATTTTACGTACTGCAAGATTTACTCAAAAAGCAATGAACACTTTTTTTATGAAAACAAGATTGAACATGACAGCTTAATACAGATTTATGATATGTTTTACTGAAAAGCTTCACTCAGCCTGTCAGAATTCAATATACAAGTCTCTGCTACTTTCAAGCGTTCCATCAGTATGAAGTCAGAGGAATATGGAAGTTACAGAAAAGTAAAATGTCACATACCCTTGCAAAATAACCCTTGACCAAAAACTTCAGAGTTTAATTTTGTGCTCTAATGCATTTACAATATTTATTCACTAAGCTAAGAGAAAAAAAAAACATACTTTTGAAACATGAACATGTACCAAGTATTGAGCTGCAGTGATGGTAGGGAGATGAAGTGGATTTAGCAGTGTCAATGGTACAACAGGTAGGACACTCATTTTGAGGTGATACAAGACGAGAAGGCTCTGGTTTCTGTTCCCACTTTAGGTGATTGGAAAGCTGACTTTGCAGTGTAGCACTGGGGGTGGGGAGCAGGGATGAACTGCACTCCTAAGTGCAGCTGAAAAGGATCCTAAGGCACCTATCAAAAACAGAGATCTTTTATTTAATGCAACATATAAACATTATTTATAAACTTTACATATTTAGAGGTATATATATATATATATATATATATATATATATATACACACATATATGTATTTCTATTTATTACTATTTTTAATTTTTTTATCCGCGGTGGTGGTGCTGCGGTAGCATTGTTGCCTCACAGTAAGACGCTGTCCGGTTCGATTCTCAGCTAGAGAGTCTTCTGCGTGGAGACAGGCGTGAATGGGCGTACCTTCATTGAAGGTTGTGCATCAGGGCTGGCAACTAGGCATGTAAAAATCAACTGCCAATCATTAGTGGACCGGAATTCCGCTGTGGCGACCCCTAACTGGGAAAAGCTGAAAGACACAACAACAACAACTATTTTAAATTTTTTAATAACATCCTCATTGCTAGGGCGGCCACAGTGGTGCAGCGGTTAACATTGTCACCTCACAGCAAGAGGCTCTCCGGTTTGATCCTCGTCTGGGGTGCCTTCTATGTGGAGTCTACATGTCCTCCCTGTGGTCGCATGGGTTTCCTCCAGGTGCTCTGGTTTCCTCCTACAGCTCAAAGACATGCTGTAGGTGGATTGGACACTCTAAATTGGCCCTAGGCGTGAGTGCGTGCTTGTGTGTGCCTTCTGTGGAAGGTTGGGTGCCAGGCTGGCAACTCAACACTGTAAAACTCTACTGCCAATCATAATTGGACAGGTGATCCACTGTGGTGACCCCTAACCAGGAAAAGCTGAAATAAGAAGATGAAGAAGAAGAAGAAGAAGAAGATCGTCATTGTTATTCTTCTGTAAGTGACCTCCACTCCTTAACAATCATAATGTGATTTTTGCAATATATCTGCCAAAATCCATTTATCATTGAAAAAAAAAATCATTCAGTTTTCATTCCAAATAACCAGATTAATTATATAAAATAAATTCTTATTACCATTCTCATGTCTTCTTTCTTTTTATTCTTATAACTATGCATAATCATATTCATATCTATACTGTTTATGCCATTAATATTCTCAAAAAGTTTTCTTCACACAACTTATTTCATAGTTTTACCACTTTTTCACATTTCAAAAACATACTCTATGCCTCTTCCTCCCCACAGAATAAACACACTCTGTCAACTTTTTTACATGGCATATTCCATTTTACTGGTAACTTATTTATTATCAGTTTTCATAGGAAATCCTGACACTTGACCATCTTGGTACACCAATTTTTCCTTGCTTTAATGGCTTTAGTCACTTATGATACATTTTCCTATGGATTTACATAATAATATTGTTTCATCATATTATTGTACCACATCTTTTTATCTATCATCAATTTTTGTTTTCCATGTTAGTATTTTACTTGATATTTTTTTATTTATTTGTTCACATATTCTTTTTCTGTTTTTCTTATTCTCATTATTTCACACATTTTTGAACTTATATTTAAACATTCTCACTAGTAAATTCTCATTGGTTTCCTTTATCCACTTTATTCTGTACACATTTAAAGAAGCAAAATAAATAACTGGATTTAGTAACCCCAATTCCCCTTCATCTTCACTCTTATATAACACACCTCTTTTCACTGGGTTTAATCTTGAACCCCATATAAAAGAGATCACCAACTTCACAATTTCCTTTTCATATTTTTCTGAGATCATATAAAATTTGACATATATGCTATTTTTCCCATTAATACAGAATTCACCAGATAAACCTTTTTCCTGAATGCTAATCTATTTGCCCTCCACAGAAGACATCCATTTTTAATTTCTTTTATCAAAACCTCCAATTACATTTTAATTATGTCATTTTTTAAAAATTTTATCCCTAGGAAAGACACTTCATTCACTGAAAACTACACCCCCAAACCCTTACTTTTATCTTTATTCAAGGTCATTCCCATTTCCCTTAAACATCCATTCAGACAAACCAACACCTCCCTCACTCATATTTTGTTTGCAGCAAATGCAACTATATTATCCATGTATGTCAAAACAAGTGGAATCACAACCTCCTTTTGCATCACATATCTAGCATCTTTAATTTTATAAATTACTTTACTCACTATGACTTTAATCACCAATTCAAACAATATCCCACTCATGGGACATCCTTGTCTTATACGGCACTTCATGCATATTTATTTACTCAGACATTCATTCACTAACACTCTCACCCTATCATTCTGATATGCTGACCTAGACATGCTCATAATTCTATCAGTTCCATACTTCTGCATAACATTCCACAAAGCATCATGTCCAGCGGTATCTAGTACCTCACTAATATCACCTACCACAAGTTTTACATTCTCCCTTTTACTTATAACATCATCCATAATTTCTGCCACAATCATTAACTACTCTTGACATCCCTTCCCATTTACACCATATATACTTTCTTCCACAATATCTCTCATCCCTCCAGCCATTCTCCTCTATATTATTCACATAAACACATGTAAAATCCATGTTATTTAGTGTGATGGGTCTCCATTTTTTTTACTCAATTCCTCTCATCTTTATTCCATATTCATTTTAATATCCCAGTATATAATTCTTCATAAACAAGACCTACTTCAACCATTAATTCAGTACATTTATAAAATACCCTGTCTGCCTGTCCATTAATTTCTTGTACATTCCATGCCCTGTACAATGTGTGCCTGATACAGAATCAACATTTACTTTCTGAAGTACTTCAGCCCAATTCACTAATACTAATTTATTTTTCAAATTCTTCCTTAACTTGTTCTGGTAATTTCTTTACTTTACATTATCTCATATTTTCCATCCTTGAATTGTTATACATATTTTCCATGTGCTGTACTAAAATATTTACAGTTTCCTCTTGTGGTCTTTTACCTCTCTTTTTACAAATGTTCATGTATTTAGCCTTCTAAACGTGCCATATAATGGGTTTAGCTTATTGTCTCTGAGGTTCAGCTGAACTCAAAACAGTGGCTTGGATAGACCCATTGGTGTTTTTTTTTATGCTGGGAATCCTATAGGATCAGCATTCTGGTCATTTGGTATTCTGAAAAAAATAAATAAATAAGATCACTCATCCCTCTGTCTCTGTCCAAAACCAAGCTGACATTAGGGTAGGCTTGAGAGCAAGTGACCTGAGCTAGATATAGTGGCAGCTGCTGGAGTACTGTAAGTCACCTTTTTTCTTGCAGTAGCAATACTGCTAGAGACCAATCTGATTTTGATAGACTGGTGTTCAGAAGATCACAGAGAACAAAAATAAAATGCTGCTCACTAGAAGGCTAAATGAGTACCAAAGGAAACAACAGTGTTCTTTGCAATTGCTTAAAAATGTGGTTATAAAAATGTAAATGCCTACACACACACACACACACACACACACACACACACACACACACACACACACACACACACACACACACACACACACCTCACATGCATGTGGGCATATACACACACACACATCTTAATGTTGAAAAATCAACATATCATAATGGTTGAACACCAGCTGATCAGAAAAGCAAAAAAAAACTTCACTATTTCACCATCTCATAAAGAGGAAAAGTATGATCAGTTGATTTTTGATCACACATGACAGGTTTTTTTTTCTAATCGAGAAAAGTTGCATGTGACCAAATAAATGTAACTCATACAATTAGTATATTATATTACATTATTTTGGAAGTTTCAGAGCACTGCTCAAATTTTTAAATCTTTTGCTCAGAATTTTAAACATACTGCTCAAAGGTTTAGGTACACTGTATGAGATAACATTTCTTTTGATTTCAGAAAAGTTTGAGGGGAAATTCCTGATTTCATTGTTTAATAAATACAGTGCCTCACTGAAATAACTGTAGACGTACATAATGATGAGAGGTTGCTAATTTTTTAAATCTCTTTTATTACATTTTCAGACACGTAACAACTACTAAAATACATATATAACAAATATGTATCATAAAAGTATATCTAACAACCATTATATTCATTAACTGTTTGCATTTAGTGCCTTTGTTATAATAATTTATATACATTGTATCCCAGAAATAACAGCTATCATTATTAATCAAGATCATAGTGGCAAAATCTGGTATTTTCTGTTAAATATAATTTACTAAGTAATTATAATCAAGAGATGTCGATACTGAAGGAAGCATTAAAAAGAACCTGTTACAAACCACTACTCTACAACAAAAAATGAGATATTTCAGAAAATCTGTGAATATTTATTTATTTGACATTTGTTGACCGGGAATGTCTGACTGAGCTCGCACCCTTTTTCAGCAGAGGCCCCTGGAGAAAAGCTCCACAAAGTATTACATACACCATAAAAATGTTTACAAATAATACAGTATGCATGAGGTAATATAAACATGCATTATAATGCTTGGATTCACAATTGTAATATGAGAGTTTAAAGGTGTTATTTACAAAAAAGGCAATAAAACCAAATGTTAAAGTCTTTCATATATCTCCAGTACATAAGGATATTTTAACAAGGCAACGAAGTTTAGATTTTACAATTTAAGTTGCAATGAGAGAAAGGCATTAATAGTTATGAAAGTAGACAAGGGGGGGGGTGGACTTGTGATACACAGTGACTTGTATGAAAATAGAATGTTAGAAATATAGTACAATGACAATGCTTATAAGGTTGCTAAAAAGGAATTGACAAAGTTTATGCTGTCACTGACAATTTGTTAAGTCAGAATATATTTTTGGAAACACACAAGCATTTAATTGATTATTTTAGTGTTCCCATCAGAAGTTACCTGGTATTTTTGGAATCCTTAAAATCCATAAAGAATGTTTAAATCCACCTTTGGCCCATTGTGGCTGTATATATGTGTGTGTTCCAAAACTGAGCAGTAGATGATATGGTTGCAACGTAAATTAAAATATGTAGTCAGGAACATACCATCCTTTCTTTTGAATTCAAATGATCTTATAAACAAAATTAAAAAGTTGCAGCTAGCAGTTGGCAAATTTTTTGTAAGAGATAATGTTGTAAGTCTTTATACTTTTATTTACAATGAACTGAGGTTGTTAGTAGTAAAAGAATACTTAGCTACCCATAGTGATATGATGCAGACTGATGTTAATTTTATTTGCCAATCATTACAAGTTGTTTTATGTAATTTTCTTCTATTTAAAGGTAAGCATTCCCAACAAGTTAAATGTGTGGCAATAGGGACACTGATGGCTCCCCAGTTATGTCACATTTTTATGGCACAATGGGAAAATTTATCTATGTATACTAATTAATGTTTTAAGTTTGTGAAGATATTTTTGTTACATTGCTGATTTTTTTTTTGTTTTGTTTCTTTATTTTCTTGTGACTTTGGACAGCTAGATAATTTTAAGAGTCATTTGAGTTCACCACTGAAGTATTACATTTCAAATGTTTGTGCCAGTAAGAAAGAGAGACATAATTTTTCTTGATTTAAAACTAAACAAGAATAGTATTCCAGATGAGAACTGTGAGTATCTATAGCTATGTATAGAAAATAAGTGGTTAGTAATGTTTTTTTTTTTTTGAAGTATGAGAGAGTGTACCCAGAATATATTAAGAAAAATTTTATGAAAGGACAGTTTATTAGCATCAATAAAACTTACTGCAATGATCAGCTTTTTATTAAAGAGCTTCATTATATGGGAACAAATTTTAGAAGCTACCCTAATGGGCTCTTGTTGGAAATAAGAAAACAGGTAATTAAGGGGTGAAACACTTTGTTTAAGCTACTCCTTATTTATTAGTGACGCTGATCTGCTACCAGTTTCTGACAATGGCACAGCAGAAGATAGATGCTTTAAGTTTTCCTTAAGATACAGCCTAGATTCTAAAGAAGTAAAGGAGTCTGTATATAAAAATTGGAAGAGTTTACAATCAGGAGAGACTTTGAGGAAAAAAATGAAAGGGAGACTGTTTTCATTAATAACAGGAATTTCAATCTCATATCTTTGTTAGAGGTTAATATCAGCACAAATTCAAATAGTGATGTTCAGAATTTAAAGCCTAGGTTCATATTTGCATGGTAAAATTATGAATAGTGCATGTTTATTTTTAACTCAGCTTCATTTTATTGTGAAAATATGAGCATAAGTTAGGAAGCTCTAGATTATTTTACGTGTGCTTTAACATGTGTCGTTTTGTAGCTATAATGCTTTTTTACATTGGTAGAACTGAAAGACCACTTGGAAAAGTATATACGAGTGTGATTATGCTGTGTCCAAGACAACAAGAAAATATGCCTTTTTTAAGCATTCCATCACTTGTGCAAATTTTAAAAGGTTAATTTTTATGTTTTAGATTTGTGTGTTATTGATATGAGAGGTTTTGATATGACACTCTTGATATGAGAGGTGGTGATATGACAGATTTGCTGGATTGTAAAGATTACATGTGGCAAATGATCGTGAATACAAATGTATTTCCAGAATTAAATTGAATTTTAAAAACACAATTGACTGCCTATGCCAGATTGGCAGCTGTTAATGAGTAAGATTTTTTTTTGTATGAAGCACTTAGCTTAGCATGTTATGATGTATGAATAAGTCTCCATTGTTGTTTGAGACAAAAGCACTTACCATGCTGTTTTAGTTATTTTAATAAAGTTAAGTTTCTTTCTCATTCAAGTATGGTACATTTTTTATTTTATTTTATTTTTTATTGATCCAGCATGAGGTTGACAGTTTGTTTTTTAATCAATTTTTAAAAACTGTTTAATCATATAACCCTTTTATGCATAAATGCCTTTTTTAGGGTGACCTTAAAGCACTTTCTGGTTAAGTGACTTGGTCAGAGTCACAGAGTACATGAACTGAGACTGAAGAAATCAAACCCTGGACTGGGTGATGATGGGCATTAACAGATTTTAGCCTTAATCATGTGCACTAAATTGCCAAGCCATCTTCTACAGTGTTTTTAACTAACACATACTTGTTTTATGTCATATTCTGCCATACTTAGATATGATTGATTTTTGGAAAGTTAACCAAGTTTAACGGCCCTCTTTACTATATTGTGTTGTAATTGTAATAGTTCTTTAGCTACTGCTTCCATTGATATTGGAATGTTTAATGCTTGATCAAATGCCAACTTAGTCTTGGAGTGACATCTCGTTTGTGCTTCCACAAAGTGCATCACAAATCTGTCAGTGCTTTGCAGACTTTCTCTAAACTTGTGATGCTCAGTTAGTCTACACATACACTTCTGCTGAGTATTACAAAATGTTTTCATGTTTCATTTGATTCTCCTTCTGTAAATGAGATATTTATAGCTACTAAAGGATCTGGATTCACATGCTTCTTTAAAGACTCTGCGGTTTTACACTGGATGATTTTCCAGATGATTCAGCTGGTGCTACCAAACTGCAAGACAGTTTATACATTTTCGTATTTATTACATTTACAAACAATGGACCTCCGTTTACTTGCAATTGCATTCAGTGCCCTTGATCCAAGATCTTTGGCTTTCTATGGCAGCATCAGTATCATTTTTATGCCCAGCGCTATTTTAAAACTAAATTAGCAGATGATCAAGCACATACTTTTTCATTTTCTAGTTAAGCTTCCTGACCCATTCAAATCAATATGTGAAAACGTTTCATGTACTGAAATGCAATAGTTGTTTTTGTACCAAGACACTTAGGCTGTGGATGATAATTCATTACTGAAACTAAGCAGAAATTCCTTAAGATTCCAAGAGCAGGATAAGTTATTTCTTACACTTATTTCACTGAATTGCACTTCTGTAACGCTTATAATTGTGCTATACAGTTAATCGACTACATTTTGCACTGTTATAAAGCTTGTTAATGTTTCACTGCATTTATGTACTGTTTTATACTGTTTTAACTGTATTTTTCATTGCTAGATACTGTTTCATTACTCTAATTGCATGTTTACTGAATTACTTAACTGTAAACTGCTTTTTAATACTGAGAGTTGTATTTTCTGTCTGTGAGTGCTCTATCTGTGCTTTTCTGTGCATTTTTGATTTTTTTGAGGTTTCTGTGTTCTACTCTAGTCTGTTTACAGTTAAAAGCATTCTCTAGAGTTTGCTTGCTCCTTGATCTGTTTAAAACTTTCATTTAGTGACTACAGCTAGTAGCTGTAATAGTGTGCATTACTATAATTGCATTTTTATTTCATTACTAAATTGTGAACTGCTTTTTCATACTGAGACTTGTATTTTCTCTTTGTGAGTGCTCTTTCTATGCATTTAAAGTGCAGTTTCTGTGTTCTGCTCAGGTGGCATAATCTTGATAGAGGCCTGCTGTTGTCCAGGCCTGGTAGTTTTGTTTGTTGAGTTTTCTGTGTTTCTGGCAGCCATTTTCTGCTGATAGTCTGTCTTCATTATTATTGAGAGTAACAAAGTTTCCTGACCTTCTGTAGTACGAGTGATTGGGTAATAGTAGGGGCTAATAGAACTGAGTAGTAATTTGATCTTCTAACTCTTCCATCCTTACTGGTATATAAACCCTGTGTCTGGAAAAGGCTGTGCTTGTATTTATCAGGCTGTGGATAGTAATTCATTACTAAGACTAAGCAGAAATTCCTTAAGATTCCAAGAGCAGGATACGTTATTTCTTACACTTATTTCATTGAATTGCACATCTGTAATGCTTATAATTGTGCTATACAATTAATCTACTACATTTTGCACTGTTATAAATCTTTTTTACTGTTACAGTGCATTTATGTACCATTTTAACTGTATTTTTCATTGCTAGATACTGTTTCATTACTCTAATTACATGTTTACTGAATTAATTAACTGTAAACTGCTTTTTCAAACTGAGAGTTGTATTTTCTGTTTGTGAGTGCTCTATTTGTGCTTTTCTGTGCATTTCTGATTTGTTGAAGTTTCTGTGTTCTAGTGCAGTCTGTTTGCAGTTAAAAGCATTCTCTAGAGTCTGCTTGCTCATTGAGCTGTTTAAAACTTTCATTTAGTGGCTACAGCTAGTAGCTTTAATAGTGTGCATTAGTATAATTGCATTTTTATTTAATTACTAAATTGTAAACTGCTTTTTCATACTGAGACTTTTATTTTCTCTGTGTGAGTGCTCTTTCTATGCATTTAAAGTGAAGTTTCTGTGTTTTGCTCAGGTGGCATAATCTTGATAGAGGCCTGCTGTTGTCAAGGCCTGGTAGTTTTGTTTGTTGAGTTTCCGGTGTTTCTGGCAGCCATTTTCTGCTGATAGTCTGTCTTCATTATTATAGAGAGTAATAAAGTATCCTTGACCTTCTGTAGTATGGGTGATTGGGTAATAGTAGGGGCTAATAGGACTGAGTTTTAGTTTGATCTTCTAACTCTACCATCCTTAATGGTATATAAACCCTGTGTCTGGAAAAGGTTGTGCTTGTATTTATCAGGCTGTGGATGGTAATTCATTACTGAAACTAAGCAGAAATTCCTTAAGATTCCAAGAGCAGGATAAGTTATTTCTTACACTTATTTCAATGAATTGCACTTCTGTAATACTTATATTTGTGCTATGCAGTTAATCTACTATATTTTACACTGTTGTAAAGCTTTTTTTTACAATTTCACTGCATTTATGCACTGTTTTATACTGTTTTAACTGTATTTTTTATTGCTAGATACTGTTTCATTACTCAAATTGCATGTTTACTGAATTAATTAACTGTAAACTGCTTTTTCAAACTGAGAGTTGTATTTTCTGTTTGTGAGTGCTCTATCTGTGCTTTTCTGTGCATTTCTGAATTTTTTGAGGTTTCTGTGTTCTAGTATAGTCTGTTTGCAGTTAAAAGCATTCTTTAGGGTCTGCTTGCTCCTTGATCTGTTTAAAACTGTCATTTAGTGGCTACAGCTATTAGCTGTAATAGTGTGCATTACTATAATTGCATTTTTATTTAATTACTAAATTGTAAACTGCTTTTTCATACTGAGACTTGTATTTCCTCTGTGTGAGAGCTCTTTCTATGCATTTAAAGTGAGGTTTCTGTGTTCTGCTCAGGTGGCATAATCTTGGTAGAGGCCTGCTGTTGTCCAGGCCTGGTAGTTTTCTTTGTTGAGTTTCCGGTGTTTCTGGCAGCCATTTTCTGCTGGTAGTCTGTCTTCATTATTATTGAGAGTAACAAAGTTTCCTGACCTTCTGTAGTACAAATGATTGGGCAATAGTAGGGGCTAGTAGAACTGAGTAGTAATTTGATCTTCTAACTCTTCCATCCTTACTGGTATATAAACCCTATGTCTGGAAAAGGTTGTGCTTGTATTTATCAGGCTATGGATGGTAATTCATTACTGAAACTAAGCAGAAATTCCTTAAGATTCCAAGAGCAGGATAAATTATTTCTTACACTTATTTGATTGAGTTGCACTTCTATAATGCTTATAATTGTGCTATACAGTTAATCTACTACATTTTTCTCTGTTATAAAGCTTTTTTACTGTTACACTGCATTTATATACTGTTTTATACTGTTTTAACTGTATTTTTCATTGCTAGATACTGTTTCATTACTCAGATTGCATGTTTACTGAACTACTTAACTGTAAACTGCTTTTTCATACCGAGAGTTATATTTTCTGTTTGTGAGTGGTCTATTAAAACTTTCATTTAGTGGCTACAGCTAGTAGCTGTAATAGTTTTAGTTTCTCACCCCCCCTCCCTATTGTTGTGGTGTTCTTATACTTGGCGGCTTTGCAGTTGCCTGCCCATAATTCTTATTTGATCTGGGACACTCCACCCAGTCTAGTGTCATTAGTTCATTCAATCTAATAGAGAGATAACATTTGTGAGGCCAACCCACTCAGATTCTTAACCTTGAATTAACTTCTGTTCCAGCTTTCTTCATTTCTACTTTATTGAAAAAAATTCTAAGCTTGTTCCCCCCCTTTCCTGTAACAAGTCTAGTCCCAATACAGATTTGCTGTATCCAGGACTGTTTGTAAGCTCCAGAGCTCCCCCCCGCCCGGCTTAACTACTGTTCCTGGCACCATAAAGTCTCCTCTTTAAATTTTCCCTTACAACTAGCCAGCTTTTTAGTTGTAGCACTCAAATCTGTTTCTTTGCGCTCAGCACTTGTTCAGAAGTCATTGTAAGCGCTAAATAAGCTACAAATTACTACAGCACTCAACTTTCCTCACTTGTCTAGAGGAAAACAGTTTTTAATACTTAATAAATAAGCACCTATCCAGGCATGTCTATAGGTCAGCTCCCGGTGTTTTCACCTACCTATCTGATGAATCTGGGCATCTTGGAGCAATGCAGCAATTGCCTCATGTACACAGACAACCCTCTCCTCCTACCACCCAACACTACAACCTGTGAGACATGCACTTATATAGCCAAACTGGAAGCAAAGCTCTCTTCACTGAAGACTGGACTAGACAATCAAGAGGAGAAGGTAAACACTTGCACCTCACCACACTCATCACATAGTCCCTCAAAACCTATATCACCAAAACACACACATAGAATCACAAAACACACACCTACATTCACGGATGCACTCAATATAAATCTGCCCAAACAACCAAGACCTCCAATGCAGAAAAGCAAGCAACCTCCACCCCCAAACACAACCCAAATGACACAAAGCCCACAAACGCAATGTGCCATTCAACTACAGCACATAAGGCATAAGATACCCAACACTCTAGTCATAGGTCACTCTATAGTCAGGCACACTGATGTTCCACTCACCAGGCTAAACAAGGAGAAAGTTACTATCAGCTTCCTGTCGGGTGCCAGGATCTGCCACATAACTCATGCATTCAGATCACTCCACAACAAGTACAAATATGACTCTGTCATTGTCCATGTTGGTGTGAATGACCTGAGACATACCTCCCTGTACTACATGAAGAGACATGGAGGAGCCCTCCGATCTTGTAGCCCAGGTGGGTATGACCCTCGCCCTGAGTAGCATCCTGCCATCATCCAGAATGATACCACAGTACAAGGACAAAATGATTGACTTCAACAATTGGCTAAGCTTCTGGTGTCATTTTAAGGGACTCCAGTATCTGTCTGCCTGGGATGACATGATCCACAGACCATGATGCTTTGTCAGAGATGGCCTGCACCTGTTGCCCTTAGGATTCTGGATACTGGCAAAGGCTCTTGCCACCCCTATAGTGCCTTTTTTAGGCAAGGTTCAAACGACAAATTCACCACCATAACAGGTAAAAGCAATCAAAAATCTGAGGGTAATGCTACTCAATACTAGAAGTCTAAACCTCAAAATGCACTCACTCGAGGCACTCCTTAAAATGGAGAACATTGACATCTGCACAGTGACAGAGACCTGGTTCAAAGCTCCAGAGAGCACCCCTGCATTACCAGGCTATAATTCATACCACACCTTTCAGCCACCTAACCCGGACTGAAACACTAAAGGTGGAGGAGTGTCCACACCTCTAGGCTAGTTGTTCAGCATAATACATCCGAGGTTATCCAAGTGCAACTAACTCTGGGCAAAACTGCAATCCAAACTGTAGCTTGCAACAGATCTCCCACAATGCCCCAGTATTCCCCCTCCTCTTTTCTTGATATACTGGAAAATATTAGGGTTCAACCAAACACCCTAATAATGGGCAATTTCAACTGCCCCACCATTAACTGGGAAAACTACTCATGTACCAACTCCTTTGCTCAACGCCTTCTGGAATTCCTAAATTCCAATGCCCTGGATCAACTTATCCACACCCCCACCAGGGGCAACAATATCCTAGACCTAGTCATTACCAACATGAGTGACCGGTGTTCCACACCTGAAATCAACTCCTTATTGGACACCAACATGAGTGACCGGTGTTCCACACCTGAAATCAACTCCTTATTGGACAGATCCGACCATAAGTTAATCACCCTAGATATCCACATCCCACCCCCCCACCCCCCATTAAGGAAATCACGGTAAAAAATTTCTCCAAAGCCAACCTCATGCTTCTTAAGACAGAAGTGGCAAACTTCATGACACCCATGCAGATGGACTATACAGTTACGACTGCTGAATCCTACACAGATGCACTTTATAAGCACTTACATGAGTGCATGGATCATGCTATCCGAAACAGAACCAAGACGCTATCCTCCAAAAAAAGGAAGACAATATAGTGGTCCCCTGCCATAAACAAACTCTAAAACAGAAGGAAGAAACTGTTGCAAAAGAGAGTAAAATCTTGTGAGTGGAGGAGTTTCCTGGTCAGCTTCAGTAAGAAGCTGAGATCCCTTATAAGATCCTCCAAAGCTAGCTATGAAAACAAAATTGTCACTGATTCTAGGGACAACCACAAAACATTCTATAGCTATGTCAAGAATCTCAATGGCAACACCCAGATCTGCTCTGAGTTACAGCACAATGGCATGAAAATTACAGTACCAACTATTGCCAACGTCCTGGCAGATAGGTTCAGTGCTAACTTTATCCCCCTCTCACCCCCTAAAGGGCCCATATCTATACAGGAAGAATGCAGAGTCCCTGTAATCCCAACTACGCAGGTAAAAGCTGCACTCTCTAAAGCCAAAAGCACAGCATCAACATCCCAGGCTGCATTTTACATGAACTTCAGAATGAACTGCTTCCCCAACTAAGCACCATGTTCAATCATAGTCTCACATCAGGCTTTGTGCCCACTGAATGGCACACAACAACAGTTATCCCATTCCACAAAGGGGGAGCCACCACTGATCCCGAGAACTATCACCCTATTAGCCTGACGAGCCTGGTCTGTAAGGCTATGGAACATATCATCATGGAACTCATAAACAAAGACACTGGTAACCTCCAAACTCTGGACCTCACCCAGTTCAGATTTGTGAAAGGCAGATCATGCCTTCTGAACCTGATTGACTTCTTTGAGGCAGTCGTCAAAGCTGTAGATGAGGGTAAGGTGGTTCACACAGCCTATCTTGACCTCACCACGGCTTTTGACATCATCCCCCATTCTGGAATTATAGCTAAACTCACTAAACTAGGTATAAATCCCTATGTCACAAGATGGGTTGCCAGTTGGCTCACTGACAGAACCCACACTGTAAAAGTTGCAGACTCCAAATCCGACTTCAAACCTGTGACAAATGGAGTACCACAGGGTTCAGTCCTGGGACCTCTCCTGTTTGGTATCTACTTCTCTAAAGTACAGGCTAACACGTAAGGCCTTTGGCTAACATGCAGATGACTGCAAATTAGGAGCCATAATTGAGTCCCCAGATGATGTGGGCATCCTACAGAAGGGCCTCACTGAGACAGATGCCTGGTGTCAGAGCCATGGCCTCAAGTTCAATGCCAAAAAGTGCATTGTCACCCCCTTTGGTAAAAACTCTATACCCATGAACTACCACATAGGTGGCAGTCTACTTAACGCCAAATGTGTGATAAGAGACCTGGGGACCCAGGTGGACAGTAGTCTCTCCTTTGATAATCACATTGCCACAGTAGTCAGGAAATCCTTCTTGTGCCACACCTCATCAGAAAAGGGTTCTCATCTAGGAAAAAAGAGGTCACTGTTCCCCTCTACTCAACACTCATTAGACCCATTATAGAGTACAACTCCCCTTTTGCAATGTATCTCACAAGACATCTGCAGCAGACGGAAAGGCCACAGAAGTACCTCACAAAGAGGATTACTGGCCTCAAGCAGATGCCCTACACTGATCGTCTCAAAAAACTCCAGCTTTACTCCATAGCATATCGCCTACTCCAAGGTGATCTCTGCCTAACATATAAAGCTATATCAAACCCAGAGCTGTTGGACATGCTACACCTAAAGAAATCTCAATCCCTCTAAGCTACATGCTCTAGGAACCTAAACCTTGTCAACACAATAAACAGGACATGCTGGAGGGATAGATTCCTGTCCCAGAGACTTCCCATACTCTGGAACAAGCTAACCATCTATGTCAAGCAAAGTTCCTCATTAGCACTCTTCAGGAAAAATCTTGATAAGTGGCTGGGAAATAGGAAATACAACCTGGCGATCACTTCTGTGGCTCTGTTTGACAGGGGCACAGGAAAATAACTTTCTTGGGTGGCATATGCAAGGGAACCTTGTTGGCTAGGCTTACATAGGCCCTTGGGCCAATAGCCTAATACCTACCTATGAACCTGTGAACCTATAAGAGAAATCTTGATGAGTAGATGGGAAATAGAAAATTCACCTCAGGGATCACTCCAGTGGCTTTACTCGATAGAGGCATGGGAACTAAGGTCGAGTGGCACAATGCCAGGGTAATCCTATGGGCTAGGCTTGTAAAGGCTCCAGGGCCATTAGCCTAGTACGCACCTATGAACCTAAGATCCAGGGGGGGGGGGGCACTGCTTGACCACAAGTAGGTTCATCAGCAGGAGTTTATTTTTTTCTTTACAATCAGCAGCTTTAATGTAGAATAAATCCAGCTGGACAAAGAGGATTCTCTTGCAGCACTTCACAAAAACCAGAGATAGAGGTACATCGGCAGTGGCAACTTTACTAAACCAGAATGGAATACTCTGTCAGCATGAAGTAGTAGTTTTTTTTTTTTCTTTACAAGCATGAGTTATTGAACTTGCATGCCTTGACCTATTGCACTAGCAATGCAAGAATTTATTTTTATATAGTGAATCGGAGACTGAGGTGCAACATGAATCCGATGCTCTTGCAGCACTTGATTTCTCTGAATGGGGTAGCCAGGTACTATCTATTACTTTAGTGTGTGTGTGTGTGTGTGTGTGTGTGTGTGTGTGTGTGTGTGTGTGTGTGTGTGTGTGTGTGTGTGTGTGTGTGTGTGTGTGTGTGTGTGTGTGTGTGTCTGTCTCTTTGGTGTAGGAGGAAAGAGCCTTAATCTTCCACTCAAACTAAGTCACGTGACTGTCAGTAATTAGAGCTTCTTACATTTTATGGC